>NC_045166.1:11010480-11142980 GCF_900700415.2 Clupea harengus
CACTGAGGTGGAGAAAAATAAATATCCAATAGATTTTTCTGTGTGGAGGATTAAAATTTTTAAAAGTTTGTTTGGAAAGTCAGTGACGTGGTAAATTGAATACGTCACAGAGGTAAAAATAGGGTTCAAGGTAGAATGACACTCAAAAACAAAAGACACATATACACACACACACAAACACACACGCATGTGCGCACATACACACACAAATTTGCACTTTCACCCACCAAGGGCAGCCTTGCTTGTGTAGGTGCTGGCTGTCTGCTTCAGTTTATGCACGGCAGCCTTCAGCATGGACACCAGGCACTGTTTGTCCACAGTCTCCTGCCATAAGACATTCACATTGACCCACATTACATTTCCAACACACTATTACACTCACTGCTATCTTGCTGCACTTAAAGGTTCTCTTTGTAACTTTGATCCAAGTAAAGCAAACTTTGCTACGTTCACATATGGGCACCAATTCTAACAGGCTAGTGAACGTGCCAATAACAGCACTATAAACAAATGACAGAACTTCACATTACACACAATTTACATTCCCAACAAATCACAACAAGCCATCTTATCAGGCTTATCAAGATGGCGGCACAACGGGTGGACTCACGTGCCAGTCCTGCAGGAGGGAGCGCACCGAGTCCTGGGAGCTGTAGGGGCCCTTCCAGGCCTTCAGCTTGGCGTTGAGCTGGCCCAGCAGCTCGTAGACCGTGTGTCGCTGCTCACGGTACTCCAGCTTGATGCCGTAGTACTTAGCCGTCACTCTGGCGTTGGTGAACCTGTGGGCAGAGACGCGGTGAGATGGCTGTACGGACAGAAATTCTGCAACTCTTAACCAAGATTGTTTGTATTGTTTAACATTTCTCCACCACCCTTCAACCAGCACCAGCAAGAAAACATCACTGACATGAAGTTACAGGTGCTATGAAGGACACAGCTGAAATCATTCAGCTCATTACTGTGTCGTTCATGTTCAACATAACTGAAGTAATTTACAGAGCCTTCACTGAATTTATGTTATAATTTCAACTTCAACTGCATGTCTTTTTCAGTGTTAGTCTTTTAAGTAAAATACGGTAAATGTCCTCCAACCGTCTCCTCAGCTCGTCCAGCTTATCCGGGGGCACCCATGTGGCTTCATTGGGGCTGGCGTTGGAGAAGACATGCAGGGTGTTCAGGTGACGCCCCATATCCTGAACAAGCACCTGTGAGACGATACAGAACAACAGTGACGAGAGATGGCTAGAGTGCTAGCGTTAGCGGAGAGTTTGTAAACATTTGGTGAGGATAAGGGGATAGAGACCGGAGATTTAAATACGGATAACGAATCAATATCCTGGCCCTTGTGTCTTGCTTTGTGGGGTTTAAGGATGACCAACTTGGCCAGAGATAGAGAAAGACAGAGAGAGAGAGAGAGAGAGAGAGAGAGAGAGGAAAAAAAAGATAGCGGGTGAGAGAGATGAGCTACCTTGAGCTGTTCCTGTTTCTCTCTGGCTTCCCTGGCAGCATGGGAGTGGTCTTTTGCAGCCCCGCCCTCCTCAGCTAGCACCGCCTCCACTCGCTGCAACCACCGGCCCAGTGTGTCCAGTGGAGCAGGCAGACACACATCCAGCTCTGTGTTATACTGATGCAGCTGTAGGACACATACAACACACACACACACACACACACACACACACACACACACACACACACACACACACACACACACACATACACACACACACATACACACACACACACACACACACATCCAGCTCTGTGTTATACTGATGCAGCTGTAGGACACATACAACACACACACACACACACACACACACACACACACACACACACACACACACACACACACACACACACACACACACACACATTCTACCGGGGCACCATTGAAAGCATCCTGTCCAGCTGCATCACTGTGTGGGGCAGTAGCTGTACTGAACACAGCAGGAAAGCACTGCAACGCATAGTGAACACAGCTGGTAAGATCATTGGTGCCCCACTCCCACTCCCTTCCTTGAAAGACATATACACCACCCGCCTCACCCGGAAAGCTACCTCGATTGCGAGTGACACCAGCCACCCCGCACACAGTCTGTTCAGCCTCCTACCCTCAGGAAGAAGGTATAGGAGCCTCTGTTGCCGCACCACCAGACTCAGAGATAGCTTCATACACCAAGCTGTCAGAAAGCTAAATTCTCTCCCCTCACTCCCCCCAGCCATATCCGTCAGTCTGACATGGGGCTGAAATCCCCCCCCCCCCCCACCCCCTTAAATCACTCAGGACTCTGCAACAAAACTGTCTCTTGCACTTTTATCACCTACGTTTACCATAACCACTTACTGTTATACCTGCACTGGGAATGTAACAAATACATCTTACAGGATGTCTTTTGCTGCCATTACTAAATTGCCTTTTTTGCACTACCATAACCTCACTTTAAAGAAAAACTTATGCTGCTGCTGCTGTACGTTTATCTGTATGTTTTTTGATATCTATATGTATATCTATATGTATCTAAATGTCTTGTCTTATCTGTTGTTGTGCCTGTGCACTTTATATGTTTCACTGTGGGAGAGTGGGAAACGTTTTTATCGATTCCTTGTATGTCTGACATGCAGGAAATTGACAATAAAGCTACTTTGACTTTGACACACACATCCAGCTCTGTGTTATACTGATGCAGCTGTAGGACACATACAACACACACACACATACACACACACACACACACACACACACACACATCCAGCTCTGTGTTATACTGATGCAGCTGTAGGACACATACAACACACACACACATACACACACACACACACACACAAACACACATACACACACCTATACACCCAAATACACAAGGCAGCCGCAGGCCACAGGAATCTGAAAATAGAAGCTAATATTCTCTCCCCTCTTACCTTCTGCTCCAGGGTGCTCCAGGCTAGTCTGAGGGCGATCTGCTCCCTGCTGGCTCTGGGGCTTCGCTTAATGGCACTCAGCACAGGGATCACCGGCCTCCTCTGTTCATAGAAGGTGGAGACGAACGCCTGGAAAGCCTGTGGACCAAAAGGTACACACAAACACACACACACACACACACAACAGGGTAAATCATGAAGATATCGTGAGGATATTCAGAGCATATACACAGTTTTATTCATGGAAGTGCTATCAAACTGGATAAATCTGTCTTTGTAAACAAACAGCATGCACTACAGGTTAGTAGATCCCTGTAGGTAAAAAGACTTTAATGTCCTGAACATACCTGGTACCTTTCTGCATATCCCGCCCCTGCAGTAGAAGACCACATCTCCTCTAGCTCCTGATGGGCTCGTTGCAGCCAGCAGGCCATCTCTCGAGCCTTCTGACTGGGTGAAGCCTGAGAACGGGAGGATGTACAAAGCATGCCAAACAGTCAATCATTATCAATCAATTGTCATAATCAATTATCAAAGAATACAACTCACCGTTTTACATCTCGCAAGGTGTCTTTCACCCGCGTTCTCTATCTTACCTTTGAACTCATCCCAGCTTCAAACAAAGCATGTTCAAACAATGCAGTTCACACAGAAGCCAGACAGCATTACTAGCACTCTCTTTGATTAAAAACGAGAAAATCACATTGCCATTTTCCAGTTTCACACATGAAGAAGTTGAAATAGAACATAGAAAAAGTGTTTATTAGAAAGTAAGTTATGAGGCAGCAAGACTGCAAGGATGTATGCAAAGACCAAGGAACAATCGCCCTTGCAGCAGGGGATTAAGTAGTCGAACACAGTGACATGAGTTTTAGTGTGTTTTTTGTGATTTGTCAGTTTGTCTGTTGGTGTCATGCAGGTCCCAGGTCAGTTGCAGGAAGGTGGTGAAGGACGAGAGATGTGTTCTGACTGTACCTGGTGCAGGGGGGAGGCCGTGACAGCCGGCGTGAAATAGGAAGGCAGGTTGACAGGGGAGAGACAGGTGGGAGAGGGTGCAGCGGGTAGCTACACCCAGCAGAGGGAGCCAGTGCGAGAGAAAAGAGGACACAAGGCGAAAGAGTGAAAAAAAAAGAACCTGAACGAGAAAGAGAGAGAGAGAGAGATTGTGGGAGGTGGTGGCTTACCTGCAGGTCGTCGTCAGGCGAGGGCGAGTCGTTGGAGTACTGGAGGAACTGGGCTACGTAGGTCATGATGGACTTCTCATCAGGGTCACTCACATCCATGTCTGAGGGAAAACACAAGCCAAATGGAAAGTTATCAAACAAAAATGGATCCCGTCACCTCATACCTTTAACACTACACAAATCTGCCTTGCAATCAGAAATACTGCAATGTCAAGGATGTCATTCCTGCTTTATTCCAAAAAGGGTTCTGACAAATGCCTTGACACATACTGTACATTCAAGTCACTGAAGCCCTTCAAACGTCCAATGACAATACATTCAAGTCACTGAAGCCCTTCAAACGTCCAATGACAATACATTCAAGTCGCTGAAGCCCTTCAAACGTCCAATGACAATACATTCAAGTCACTGAAGCCCTTCAAACGTCCAATGACAATACATTCAAGTCGCTGAAGCCCTTCAAACGTCCAATGACAATACATTCAAGTCGCTGAAGCCCTTCAAACGTCCAATGACAATACATTCAAGTCGCTGAAGCCCTTCAAACGTCCAATGACAATACATTCAAGTCACTGAAGCCCTTCAAACGTCCAATGACAATACATTCAAGTCGCTGAAGCCCTTCAAACGTCCAATGACAATACATTCAAGTCACTGAAGCCCTTCAAACGTCCAATGACAATACATTCAAGTCGCTGAAGCCCTTCAAACGTCCAATGACAATACATTCAAGTCACTGAAGCCCTTCAAACGTCCAATGACAATACATTCAAGTCGCTGAAGCCCTTCAAACGTCCAATGACAATACATTCAAGTCACTGAAGCCCTTCAAACGTCCAATGACAATACATTCAAGTCGCTGAAGCCCTTCAAACGTCCAATGACAATACATTCAAGTCGCTGAAGCCCTTCAAACGTCCAATGACAATACATTCAAGTCACTGAAGCTCTTCAAAGTCCAATGACAATACATTCAAGTCACTGAAGCCCTTCAAATGTCTAATGACAATACATTCAAGCCACTGAGACTCTTCTGAATTTAAATGTTCCTCTCTGACACCCACCCTCGGGCTCCAGGAGTCGGGGGATGTGGAGCTCCTGCTCGGCCAGCCGGAAGGCCTCCTCCAGGTTCTGCAGGCTGCTGCGGCTCTGGGCCAGGCGCAGGTCCACCAGGTCAGGCCTCAGCGAGCACAGGATGGCCAGGAAGGCCAGGCCACTTCTCCAGCTGGACTTAAAGTCTTTAACACTGATGGAGCAGCCAACCCTATGGAGAGTAGGAGGGGGAGAGGGATAGAGAGAGAGAGAGAGAGAGAGAGAGAGAGAGAGAGAGAGAGAGAAAGAGAAAATGGTAATACAATCTTTGGTTAAATTAACTTGGAGAAAGCCTCTAGGAAAAAGAGAAAGAGCTAAGAGAGAGTGAGGGAGAAGAGTACTGAGTTTCAAATGAATGAAAGACTGAATGTATGAAATAATGAATGACTGAGTGTTTTAATAAATTAATTCATGTTTCAGTAAAATTATGAAGGAATGAATGAATGAATGAATGACTGACTGACTGGATGGATGGATGAATGAACGAATGGATTAACTGAGCGGACTAACTTGTGGCACTGGTCCCTGACCCACAGCAGCAGGGCCTTCTTGGCCGAGAGGCGGAAGCGGGCGTGGAGGGGGGAGCTCCTGCCTCGGGGGACTGGGCTGCCCCCCAGAACTGGGCTGCTGCAGGTGGAGCTGGGGAGGGAGTCCAGGCTGGCCAGGGACTCCAGGGAGGACTGCCTGGAGCCGAACGACAGGGTGCTGGCCAGCTCCTCAATCTGGGGCAGGACACACAGACTTATTAGACCATATTAGTGTGTTACATCTGGCCAGCTCCTCAATCTGGGGCAGGACACACAGACTTATTAGACCATATTAGTGTGTTACATCTGGTCAGCTCCTCAATCTGGGGCAGGACACACAGACTTGTTAGACCATATTAGTGTGTTACATCTGGCTAGCTCCTCCACCCGCTCTGCGCTTCCCGAAAGCGCTGTTGAGCAACCACTGAGGTAATGAAGCTCGAGACACTAAGAAAGTGATGGTTTCTCCATCGCTTAACAATAGGACACGCATGCCTGGAGCAGGACACAGAGACTTACTACATAAGCATGTTACATCTAAATGGTTCAAGCACAAAAGATCTTACTTCACGTATTTAAATATCAATATTTCAATAGTCTCGTATTAGATATATCGCATAATACATAACATTGTTATAACCACCTTGTGATACTCGTTATACTTACTAAATGACTCTCATTCATTGTCATACTGACCCTGGAGATTAACATAACTTCTTTTTCATTTTGCCAAATGTCAAATGTAGGTCAGAATCAGACAAAGAGAGACAGAGACAAAGACAGTCCGAGAAAAAAAGAGGACGAGAAACTGCATTAAAGTGTCATTGTTGTGGCTTTCACGGCATTGTTGCTATTGTACTGTCACTTCTCCTGGGTGAATAGACACATATTTTCCCAGAGAATCATCTACCGAACTACACGGATGACAGCCTCAGGGAAGCATCATCTCAGTCACTCAGAAACTACTAGAAACTGATACAGGACACGATAAAACTCACACAGAACAAATGTCTCCCCTACAGCATGTCTCTGACTCCATTGAGCTGCCTAATGCCATTCCAACCAGTTTGCCAAGTTTCAACACAACAACACAAACGGCGGAGCCAATGGATCACCGGAGCCCAGGATGGAGCGTCTTACATGGCAGTGCAGGATGATGGTCCAGATGAGGCCGAGCACAATGGATGGTCTGCCCTCAATGAGATCAGGGATGTTGATGTTCACCAGCTTGACCTGGGTGAGAGGGGAATCTCAGGGTGAATGAAAACATTTTACATACAGTGGGAAAATAAGTATTTGAACCCCTGCCGATTTCGCAAGTTTGGCCACTTGCAAAGAAATGTGTGATCTAAAATTGTAATAGTATGTGTATTTTAACAGTGAGAAACAGAATATCAACAAACAAATCCAGAAAACTGCATTTTATAACATTTATGACTTTTGTATTTAATGCAGAAAATAAGTATTTGAACCCCTAGCAAAACATGACTTAGTACTTGGTGGAATAACCCTTGTTGGCAAGCACAGACGTCAGACTTTTCTTGTAGTTGGTCACCAGGTTTACACACATCTCAGGAGGGATTTTGGTCCACTCCTCTTTGCAGATCCCCTCCAAATCCTTAAGGTTGCGTTTTCAATGGGAGGGAATGAGGGAATGAGGTTCAAGCCCAATATTCCACGTTACATCGCCCCATCCATAGTCCCCTCGATGCAGTGGAGTCGTCCTGTACCCTTGGCAGAGAAACAGCCCCAAAGCATAATGTTTCCACCTCCATGCTTGACGGTGGGGATGGTGTCATATTCAGCATTCTTCCCCCTCCAAACGCGGCAAGTCGAGTTGATGCCAAAGAGCTTGATTTTGGTCTCATCTGACCACATCAAGTGTTCATTGGCAAACTTCAGACGACCCTGTACATGTGCTTCCTTGAGCAGGGGGACCTTGCGAGTTCTGCAGTACTTTAAACCATTACGGCGTAGTGTGTTGCCAATGGTTTTCTTGGTGACTGTGGTCCCAGCTGCCTTGAGATCATTCACAAGCTCTCCCTGTGTAGTTCTGGGGTTATTCTGCACCTTTCGGATGATCACCGATACCGCACGAGGGGATATCTTGCATGGAGCCCCAGACCTAGAGCGATGGACAGTTGTTTGGTGTTGCTTCCATTTACGAATAATCGCACCAATAGTTGTCTGCTTCTCACCAAGCTGCTTGCCGATGGTTTTGTAACCCATTCCAGTCTTGTGCAGGTCTACAATCTTATCTCTGACGTCCTTGGTCAACTCTTTGGTCTTGCCCACGGTGGTGAGGTTGAAGGTGTGAAGTATGATTCTTTGGACAGGTTTCTTTTATACACGTCACCAGTTGAGATCAGGTGTACCTTGTTAGGCCTAATGAGGACTAATCTGTGTGCTTCTTGGGCACATAACTGGTCATTGGGAGCCAGAATTCTTGCTGTTTGCTTGGGGGTTCAAATACTTATTTTCTGCATCAAATACAAATAAAGTCATAAATGTTATAAAATGCAGTTTTCTGGATTTGTTTGTTGATATTCTATTTCTCACTGTTAAAATACACCTACCATTACAATTATAGATCACACATCTCTTTGCAAGTGGCCAAACTTGCAAAATCGGCAGGGGTTCAAATACTTATTTTCCCCACTGTATATGTCAACCAAGAAAGAGAGAGTCATACCAATTCTGTTTTTTTTTTTTCTGACCCAGCATAGAGGTAAACCCTACAACACAGGGTTACTTTGACACAAAATCACACCAATACCTAAATCATATTTGGTATACCAAAATCACACCAACACCAAAATCATATTTGGTATACCGAAATCATACCAATACCAAAATCATATTTGGTATACCGGAATCACACCAATACCAAAACCATATTTGGTATACCAAACTCATACGGTTTGTTTCTGACTCTGAACACAGAGGTGAACACTAACATGTCAGACTGCTTTAACAGAGTATCATACCGATTTACTCTTCAAGAAGTTCAAAGCCGTCTCGATGTTGCCCCTGTGTTGGAACACACCATGGCCCCTCTCTCGTCTCTGTGGAGAAATAAAAAATATATGATATATATATAATTTAGCTGAAGGCAAAGTACAAACAATAGGAGAAAATGGACTGATAGTAATAGAGAGACACATCCTGCATTTGAATATTGTGATAGAAGAAGTGGCTTTAGTTTGTAGGCAATATAATATGGGCCTTTTTGGACCACTCCGGGTTCTGGTCCAAAGTTCTGACTCACCATGCTCTGGCCGCTCATCACTTCCAGGAGGTCCAGGAGTCGCATCCCGTCCTGCAGGTCCGTAAACAGGTCCAGGACCACGGATGGAGGTGTCCTCTGGTAACCATAGGGACCAAATGGAACAATCAGGCAGAACATACAGCACATGCAGGGAGTGCAAACCTTTAGCACAATTTATTACAAACATGTTCACATATTCATACTGTTTGGACAATAGAATGTAGACATCAAGAAACCCACTGGGACTGAGAGGTGAAATGTGAAGTAGCTCTTCACAGATACTGAACCCCTGTCTCTCTTCCATTATTGGTTTAATGCAAAGTGTCATTTACATACATACTATTACAGACTATTCTTCAGTAGAGAGCATTTGGTATTGAATCTGTATTTTTTCTTGTGTTCATCTGAATGCATATCTCTAACAGGAACAGTGTCCGTGGGAAGCCATTCAAATCTTCACACATTACAACACCCAGGTCCTAATGGCCACCTCTCCCCCTCATCAGGACCATCATTCTAACCCTAGAGATCAAACACCTTGAAATCTACGCAGGTTATCGCAGGGATTTGGAGGCCGGCTGATTTGAAAGGAGCGCAGATGGAGGTGGAAGGGCACTAGGGGCTCAGGTTGCACCCCGACCGAGTGTTCCTCTCCCTGGGAACTATAAATACCCCCGGCTCCCTCGGTCATACCCACTAGGGCACGGTGCCAGGGGGGTAAAAGGACTGTGGCTCTGGACTGGGCAGTGAGTCAGCTCCTCAGCGCCTCAGACGCTACATCAGGACAGGTTTGCTTTATGTGACAGAGAGACGCTAACGGGGGGGGGGGGGATTTCCGAGTGGGTGCGATACTGAATTGCGACGTGATACTATAAGCACGTGTAAGGGAATGGAATATGGGGAGATGAATAGTGTTTTTCGCCTCTAAACTGGTTGTGACAGATGACTGGCAACATGATGTTTATTCAAAGAGATTTCTGACAACTTGAACTTGCATATAGATCTGACCAATAAAAAAACATACAAATACTACATTTATGGATATTTGCTTACGTTATGTAACACGAAACACAACAAACATCAACACTACATCACTGACCTTTCACCTTGTATAATGCCTCTCTCTCTCTCTCTCTCTCTCTCTTTCTCTCATTCACCTGAATTCTATACCATAATGTAAGCAGTGAGGGCCAGTGTTGTTCATGTACGACACCGCTTCTGTATATTATTATCTATGGTCAGCTGTTTGGGAGTTGCATCTCTGTTTTAAACATACCTTGGAAAGCTGGGCATTGATCCAGTTGGTGAAGGTCCTCTTTTGAATCTGTTCCTGTTCCACTGCAAGAGACATAAGGGGACAGGTTCACATGCAGCCTGATCTGTTGTCTGGATAGATAGACCAAAAAGAAAATGACTGCTGCCTTGTTCCTAAAAAAGCAGAACTAGGCATTTAGCTGGATGAAAAGGAATGTCAACGATATCATTATGATTTTAGTGATAACAGTTGTGATCCTACCAATGACCAGCCTTGAATTCAGTTCAAGTCCTTTTATCAGTATTCCATTCTCACAAAATGTGGGTCACCAAATCCAATGTTCTGCCATTCATAACTATATTTACTGGGTGTTCCTCACCAAAGAGAGATCGTCCATGACAACCCAGATCAGCTTACCGGTCTCCGTGTAGCGGGAGGTCCCCGTTCTGAGGGAGGCTTTTTGAAACTCCATATTGTTTATGTGCCACCCTGCCCTGAACAAAATACTTCAATTATCTCCCTAGTTGTCCCTCCACTAGGTAGCCCTTGTATTCCCACTCCAACAGATGTCCTGTCCACTGTCCACTGTCCACTGCCTGTCCACTCGGGGGACGCTGGTGAGCTCAGTTTCAGTGTGAGCTTCATCTGAGACTCTTCTGCTATTAAAAGAGGAGTGGGTGCTGGCTCCAGCAGGGAGCTCATTCCACGCCATGGGGCTTCGGTCTCCAGCGTGGCCAAACACACAGGTGTCACTTAGGTGCAACGCAGGCAAGGCATTAGGTGTCTGTATGTGCTGGGTGCTACTACCGTCGTAAGCGCCCTGTACTCAACTTGCAAATATTGTTAATTGTGGTTATTTGAATTATTCACCATCACTATTACTTGTTACTTTCTTACTGTTTTTCTATGCCTAAGTCTACTCAGACTCAGTCTATTCAGAAGTCGAATTCTTGTGTATGTTGTACATTTGGATAATAAAGTCATTTTCGATTTTCATTCTGGTAATGTAGGATATGGTGGGATTCTGCACTTTGCTTACCAAAGTGGTGATTGGGGAAAGAGGCCCATAAGGTAGTAGAGCAGGAAGTTATTTTTGCCAAGTGGCAGAAGACTTGTCCATTGGGTCATGGAAAAAGTGACTTTATAGCATAAAGACATTCAGTATGGTTCACGTCAAAGACTGTAATGTCTTTCATTGTGAAAGCGAAAGGGCTGACGTTTTGCTTTTCTGAAGTCCAAACAACCACAGGTTTGGATATGGGAGTCTTCAACATCATCATCATCATCATCATCATCATCATAAAGCTTTCAGGCAGACCATCATGAGGTTAACTTACGAGCCCTCTGATTTCATGTTGATGTTATGGTTGAAGAGCGACATAAATACTTCAACAGGGACTGACTCATTTGTCACTATATTAATTCTGTGCACCACAAAATCCACACGTCACACTCTCTGCCAATGTTTGGTTAAGTTTGCAAAAGCAGCACAATTTTGTACTAATGAAACTAGTCATATAGTTTTAACATTTCCAATATGTTTAATGATGATCATTCCTTAATTCATGCATTCTGTCGTTCAGGATTAAAGACTCGGCCCTGTAAAGTTCATTCATTCATTCATTTATTCATTCATGCATTCTTTAATTTAGGGTTGAGGCCTCGGCCTCTGTAAAGTTCATCCATACATTAATTAATTCATTCATTCATTCATTCATTCATCCAGTCATTCATTCATTCATTCATTCATTCATTGATTCATTCATCAATCCATTCATTCATGTATTCATGTTTAGTTATGAAGTCAAGTGTGTTGAGCTGGAGCTGTTTGTGGCAGAACCTCCTCAGGTGTAGGTGGAGTCCTGCAGGCTCTTAGCACAAGAGGAGGCTGCCCAGCTCAGGGAATACTGTTATCACCCGATGGGGCTTGTTTGGACAGGAGAATTAGGCAGGCACAAACAGGCCACAGCCATGGGTGTGGGAACCTGGACCCACCCTGCCCAACTCCACAGGGACGTGTGGCATAACAGGCAGGATGTCAAGAGAGATCATCCAAGATGCTACATAACAGGGCATTGTACAGAACATAAATAGAGATAAGTAAATAGAAAAAGCTAAGGAAGAAGTCACAAACGGAGCATTTCCAACGTGGCGATAAAAAACAACATGAAAAAACTCTCAGGATGACAAATTATTTAAAAATGCGTGACCTTTCATGAAATGGCCCTCAGTAGTTCCAGAAATACACCATTTGGTCATTTTCCATAAAATGACCTGGCAAATTACATTGAAGCGGATCTAGTCAAAATGCACATGGATCCAAATCCTGGCCTGTCAACAGATACGATCATTAGCTTGCCTGGCTTGGCACCAGTCTAGATAAGTCCTCAAAAGGAAGCCATTAGCAGAGAAAGTCTGTTGGAGCCGTGCCCATCTTTCTCCATATTCAGAAATGTTGCACTCCAGCGCATTAGGCCTTTCCACTTCCTCAAAGGTGATCTGTCAGTGAGCTCTAAGTCGGAATCGGCGTGTAAGTATTAAAATGGGGGGTCTGTCCAAATCGCAGTGGATGTTTAGATACGAGGGCTCATATTGACGATTCAGTAGTGTCAAGACACTGATGATGAAAATAGAGTATAAGCTGACTGGGTTACATCACTGCAGAGTTCTGACAGAGAGAGAGAGAGAGAGAGAGAGAGAGAGAGAGAGAGAGAGAGAGAGAGAGAGAGAGAGAGATGGACGACACACCACTTAAGACTTAAGACTTACTGCCACCCCAAACACACACACACACACACACACACACACACACACACACACACACACACACACACACACAGACCACACAGTTGTCATAGCAAACAATTCATAGCCTGGCAACCATGCCCCAGTGAACAGAGTGTGTCTTGGCTGAGTCAAGCACACACACACACACACACACACACACAGACACACACACACACACACACACACACACACACACACACACACACACACACACACACACACACACACACACACACACACACGCACACGCACACACAGAAAACACAGATGGGTTTAACAGACACGGAGGGGGAACAACATTAAAGCCCATGTTACGTACATTAGGCTACAAGAGGAGCCTCACGAGCACACAGAGGGACTCTGGAATTCAGTCTCATGTGGGACGCCCCTGAACAGCCTGGACAGCACCGGCCACAGGGCTTACACCATTCTCTTCATGTCACACAGCCACACGCACCGCTCTTTAGTGACAAGGTATGTACACTCACACACACACACACACACACACACACACACACACACACACACACACACACACACACACACACACACACACAATATGCCCATATACTCACTAGTCAACAGTCAATAGATATCCCAGGAGATGTGCATGGAGAGAAGAGGACTAGAAGTCAATAGGTCACGGAAACCATCTCCTCCCAGTCAACTCTTTGGGTTACTCCACCAAGCTGCCCGTGCTGCCCACCCCCAGTGATAGAACACCTCAGAGATACACAGTACTGTTCACACCCTGGTGAGACTTTACATCTGTACGGTGAGTGCCTTTCCTAACACTGAAAATGGGGAAAATCCAATGCGGATTGGTAAAAAAACAAAAGCCTCTTCAATGCCACCCCAATGCAGACGTACTTGGTGTCCGCTCTTCAAATATAACCACTGCATACAGGGGATGACGCCATGAGACAGAAATCTATGAGGGACTTGGAAGTCGGAGAGGAAAATAGCAGTGGAGCACAAGAGCCTATTTTTCCTCTCCAGTCAAGGCTGCCCAACCCAGAGGCTGCCACACCCGTTAGGGGGGGTTTGTTTTACTTGTTGGGCAATGAATCGATGGTTCACACATCACACACCACACACACACACACACATAGTTCAACGGTTACACAGGCAAACATACAATCTGTGGCCTTCGGTTTCTCGCTGTGTGCCTTAAGATGAACAGTGTCATGTGTACCTGGAAGTATTGGATTATATATTAAGTTATTAACACGGGTGAGTTTAGCATATTGCTTGGAGAAATGAAGGCCATTTTTATGCAACAGAACAACAGAGTCATGGCACCTAACAGGAAGTGTTGACCTAAACCAGTATGCATGCACAGAGGCGAGCCATGTAAGCCTCCTGATTACAACACAGAAAAATTCAGCTCAGCAAGCTGGTATACGTGCCAAATACAGAAGAGCTTTGGAACGAGCTGGAAGTACAGCACACATTGTGCTCAATGACTGCTGTTCTTATGCAGTTTGTTTGTTTGTTTGTTTGTTTGTTTCTCTGTCCATCTGTCTGTTTTCTTCAATCATGGCCACCTTTTTACAGTACTGTTTCAGTCTGCTGAAAAACATTTGATCTGGTATCATCAAGAGAGCCAACAGGTCATGAGGCACTTATTACATGAAGATAACTTGATTATGGGTTCTTTGTAAACACAATTAAAGGCTGAGTCCAACATTCTGGCAAAAGGTTGCTGATTTGAGCTCAACAGCCAATCAAATGATACCCCTCTGTAGCGTTAGACATCCCTGCAGCAGTTTATCGTTATCACAGTCACCAAAGTGGTTAGCTAGTACCTTCTAGTAGCTAATATTCACAGGAGAAAAAGGACAGACTACCATCGTCTCTTTGGTCTGAGAACTCACACTGACCGTTTATTCTGCGCATGCTCACAATAGCATCCCAGTGCACGCAGGCACACATGTGACATCATTGCATAGGCTATTTAACATGGCTTTGCTATATTATCAAATATGCTTAACACTCCCACTCAAAGACATGTGTATAGCTCTCTATAGTGGTAAATAAAAACCAAAAATACATTTGGCATACTGGCAGTGTTTTAAAGACTTCAAAACATTTACATCTGTCAGTTCACATTACTCTCCAAACAAATACCCCTTGAAACTCTCAAACTTAGCCTTTGTCACTGGCTTGGTAAGTACATCAGCTACCATGTTTGCAGTAGGACAGTATTCTATAGATATTTTCCCTTCTGCGTGTGCAGACCGTACAAAGTCATACTTTATATCTATGTGTTTGCTTCTGTCTGCATACTGGGTTCTTAGATAAAGCTATCGCCCCCTGGTTGTCCTCATATATCTTGACTGGTACAGGCTGGTTACGACTATCTATTCCTCTAAGTAGTTTTACAAGGTACATACTCTCTTGAGTAGAGGCTGCTAGTGCCATATACTCAGCTTTGCATGTGGATAATGCCACAGTTTGCTGTTTCCTACTCTTCCACGATATAACTGGACCATTCTCAGTTAAGCTGAAACAGTATCCACTTGTGCTCCTCCTATCATCCCTATCGGCTGCCCAATCAGCATCACTATATCCCTCCAGCTGTAGTAGGCTTTCCTCACATTTCTGGTAGTGTAGCTATTGATCTATAGTACCCTTTAAGTATCTCAGTATGTGTTTTGCTGTAGCCCAATGCTGTTGCTTTGGTTCTGCTAGGTATTGAGATAGTTTACTAACAACCCGGCTCAGGTCAGGTCTGGTACATGTCATAATGTATATCAAGCTACCTAATATCTCTCTATATCCTGTTGAATCAATAACTTCACCCTCACTGTCAAAGTTTAACTTTTGCTCACATGGGGTGGATCTCGGTTTGCATTCGGGCATTCCAAATTTCGCTAATATCTTCTATACGTGTCTCTTTTGAGTCATTTTGATCTCTCCCTCACTCTGTCTGAAATCGATACCCAGGAAGTGTTTAAGTGGACCCATATCTTTCATCTTAAACCTGCTCTTCAACATTTCTTTTACATCACTGAGTAAGGTGTTGTTACTCGCTGCTATGATTGTCATCTACCCATACTAACAGAATCACTTTCTCGTTCCCAGATTTTCTGCTGTAGACACAATGATCAGCATCATTTTGCACAAAACCATTCTCTGTAAGGTGATCATGCAGTAACATGTTCCAGTTACGCCCGGACTGTTTTAAACCATACAATGACTTGTTGAGTTTACACACTAAGTGTTCCCCTGTTTTTGACTTGATCTCAAAACCTTCCGGTTGCTCCATATATACCTCACAGTCTATTGGAGCATGGAGGTAAGCAGTCTTCACATCAATTTGGTGTAGGGTAAGATCCTCTTGTACAGCCACCTGCATTAATGCTTGTACAGAGGTCATGTTGGCTGTCGGTGAAAAGGTCTCTTTATAATCAATCCCTTCCACTTGACTATACCCCTTTGCGACATATCTGGCTTTACAAGTCTCAGATCCATCTGGGCTCTCTTTCACTGCATATACCCAGCGACCTCCCACTGCTTGTTTGCCTCTTGGCAGTGGGGTCAGAGTGAAAGTCTCATTCTCTGTCAAAGAGTTAATCTCCTTTTTCATCGCATCAGCCCACATTTTTGACTTCTTAGAGTCCTCTTTAAGTGTTTTAGGTACATCATAAGCCACTCTGTAGAAATAATCTACATTTTCACTTTTGTCATTATTACACTCAGCTTTACACTGGTACTCCTTTAAGTATTCTGGAGCCTTTCTCTGTCTCGTAGGGTATCTCTTTTCTCCCTCTCTCTGAGTACTATCTGTCTGGGTCGGACCTGCCTCACCAGTCTCCTCAACATTGGACTCTTTACTCTCCTTAGGCTGTGCCTGACCCTGGTTGACTATCTTCGGTGGTGTATCTCCATAACTCTCAATGTCTTCTCCCATGTCACAATCTGTCTGAGTCTGGCTATCTGCGCTACCGTTGGTGATGAATTTCACCAGCCTATGTTTTAGAACTTTTCCTGTCTCGGGATAATACACGTTATATGCTGGACTATATTTGTCATAGCCTACAAGGATCCCCTTTTCGCATCTGGAATCCAGCTTTTTCTTATCCTGTTTATATACGTAGCATTCAGAGCCAAATATCTTCATGTTAGATATGTTAGGTGTTTTTCCTGTGAAGACACGGTAAGGTGTCTGCTCTAGCCGCTTACTGTAGCACCAGTTGCGGATTTGAGCTGCTGTCTGTACAGCATATGTCCATAATTGCGTTGGGAGGTTACTCTCCAATAGCATGCATCGAGACATCTCGAATAAGGTTCTCCAACCTCTTTTGGCAGTTCCATTCTGATGAGGTGAGTAGGGTGCACTCTTCTCATGCCTCATCAAGTTACTCCTAAGTAAAGACTGGAACTCCTGCCCGGTAAACTCTGTGCCTTTATCAGACCTTATGTAATTTATCTTTCCATATGGAGCTACAGCTGCTATGATTTTTTTCTGTAGCTTTTGTCGTGTCACTCTTTGCTTTAATAAAGTATGGAAAAATCATCCCACTGTAATCATCAGTAAATACTATTGCATATCTGTATCCATCTTTATCTGCTGGTTTTTATAGGACCGCATAGGTCTGTGTGTACAAGCTCTAATACGGTTGTAGCTTTAGCGTCTGCCTGTCTGTTTCTGCTTTGTGTAAACTTGCCCTGTGTGCATATTTCACAGTTTTGATTGGACTTGTCATGTTTCCCTTTTATAGACATCCCTTCAACCACATTTTCTCCCCGGGTCTGAAGCTCTTGTCAACTGTTTTGAACTTTGTGGCGTCGTTGATCATGTGTGTGCAGTCGACCATGAGACCCTTCTTGTTTCCTCTTTGTGTAGGACAGTCACTCATCCTGAAACAGAAAGATGTGGGCTCTGCCTCTGTCTCTCCTCAGCTTTCTTCACATGGTCACGGCCTTGTCCTCGGCTGCGTCCCCTTCCTCGCTGTGGTGTGTCCCATTTTCGTTCCTCTCTTCTCCCCTGGTATCCGTCAGGACATGTCCTGACCATGTGTCCCTTTTTACCGCACGTGTAACACTCAATATCAGCCAGGTCCATTTTCTTTCCTCTTCCTCTTCCTCGTGACCTTGTTGCCCCGCTAGTCTTCATCACGTTGTCTTCTTCAACATTCACGTCACTCTTCCCATATTTTTCAGTACTCTCATAACTTCGCAGTTTTGTTTTAAACTCACCGAACGTTACAGTGTCATTTGTCTGGGTGATGAATGAATCTATGAATCAGGTAGACCCTTTACTATCATAGCTATCTGAAGCCCATCACTAATATCCTCGTCTGCTCTTCTCAATTACGTGAATATAGTCTCTGCTCGAATAATATATTCAGTGACCGTTTCATTGCTAGCCTTTTAGAGCGAGGAAAGTTCACAACACAAACTCACAATGCGGGGTTTGTCCTTTCCCGCATAATGCTTGAGAAGAATATTCAGTGCTTTTCTTCCATCACGTTTCGCGTCCCTCATTACCAATGACAAACTCTTGTTGTCTAGACCAGGGGTTTTCAACTGGTTTTGTCCCAGGGACCACCATTCTGACTAGAAAGTAATTTGCGGCCCACTGATGTGCCTGCACGCGCATGCGTGTTTGTAACCGCCGCCGCCACGCCCCTCCCCCTGCACAGATATTCTGCCTATAACACTTAAATATGTGAGATTATCAGGGTACATCACTAGCCACCGCCACGCCCCCTCCCCCTGCACAGATATTATGTGTGAAATGATCAGGGTACATCGCTAGCCGCCACCACGCCCCCTCCCCCTGCACAGATATTCTGCCTATAACACTTAAATATGTGCAGTTATCAGGGTAGATCGCTAACCGCCGTCACCACGCCCCCTCCCCCCGCACACATATTCTGCGTAATCTGGAAATGTGTTGAAATAGCAAAACGAATTTTGCTAATAAAAATTAAAAAATGGTGAACTGATCAACATGTCGCGGACCCCCTGCAATACCGTCGCGGACCACCAGGGGGCCACGGACCCCCGGTTGAAAATCCCTGGTCTAGACATTGCACTAGCTCTGCATATGCCTCACCGTTCTTTGCTTCATCTTCCGCGAGAGCTACTTCATCCTCCTCATCTATCTGCGGGTCTTCCAAGATAACTTCTCTAAGGCCACGTAAATCCATGTGCGTGAGGAACCTTGTTTCACAGAGCTCGTAACTTTTCTCATCACCGTCGAATAAAAGTCTGAACTACTTTTGGCCTGCATGACTGGGCCCATAACCTGTAGCGTTAGACATCCCTGCAGCAGTCTATCGTTATCACAGTCACCAAAGTGGTTAGTTAGTACCTTCTAGTAGCTAATATTCACGGGAGAAAAAGGACAGACTACCATCGTCTCTTTGGTCTGAGAACTCACACTGACCGTTTATTCTGCGCATGCTCAAAATAGCATCCCAGTGCACGCAGGCTCAACACCCTCCAAGGTGATGATTGGCTGGAATAATGTATGGCTCAGCCAGGACTGTGCACAAACACCTCAGCTTTTCAGAGCAAATGGCTAGAGGATCATGAGGAGCAATTTGCTGAACTTACCTTGCAAAAGCATGTGGACGTCGTCAATGTCTAGAGGAATACCCCCCTCGTCCATTGGGGGGTCGTCATCGGGGCTCCATCCTGAAGCCATGGGGGTGGGTGGGGGAGGGGGGTTTACACTCGACACGAGACCTTTTGCAGCATGGCAGATCTCTGTGAAAAACAAAGACAGAAATTAGGTCTAACAGAGTATTCACGTATGAACACACTTTCAGCACTGGTCACACAGTGAGCTTTCTGAGCTGAGTTTGTGTGTGTGTGTGTGTGTGTGTGTGTGCGTGTGTGTGTGTGTGTGTGTGTGTGTGTGTGTGTGTGTGTGAGTGAGAGAGAGAGAGAGTGTCTTAATCTGTGTTCATGTGTGTGTGCTCAGATGGTGAATCGTGATCAGGGATGTCGTCTACGGAGCTCTGATTCTCTCTCTTGCCACTTCACACTCCTGCCTTTCATCCTACCCCTGCTCTGACAGGGAAGTCCCCGGGCAGCCACGGGAAAAGTCCCCCAGCGATGACGGTTATTATCGGTAACACTTAACCAGGATCTGCTCCACTTAACCAGGGCAACACAAGGTGCAGTGCATTTAGAGGAAGCCATATAAATGATATCACTATAACACTGTGCGGAAATGTGTTCAGAGGACGAGAAAAAACATATTCCAGCAAACCATAACTTGAGCACACATGTGCATCAAAAGTTTGGACCGAGTTGTTTTATTTGAAGTTGGTATGGGTTTCCTTCGCTAATTGAAAGCACGTTCACTTGCTATTGTATTCCTGAAGGCATAAAGAAGAGATTTGCTTACTTGTTCAGAGAGTAAGTTGTGACGTCAAAATGATAATTTAGTATTTGTATGAGAAGGACTAAGGGGACAGGGCAAAATACATCTAAAGCAAGATAACCTTTCAAGAGCTTCATCTTCAGCCAAGATAACCTTTCAAGAGCTTCATCTTCAGCCAAGATGTCTATCTGATACATCTGAGTTGTACTGACTGGAAAGGTTAAATAGATATGAAATAAAATTGCCATTTTTTTCCATCTTGATTTTCATCTATTGTCAAATCTGTCAAAATATGAATTGCATGTTGGATCAAAGAGAAGTGTCCATAGGTCAACATATCTAATTTACAACATGCACACTGTAATTACACTTTTTAAAAAGTCACAGATCAACAGCATGGGCAAAACAGCACAGCCATCATGTGGACTAAACTCTTCACGTCCTAGTACTCATAGTGGGCACAAGGGCCTGTGATCCTCCAGCGACTCTTTCTCAAATACAAAGTTCTTTTAAGACTCACATACACATGTGCAATCTCACACACACAAAATAATGACAAGGTTGACAGAACCCCTCAGGTCACGTGAAGGGGAGCGCATGTGACACTGCTCAGACCGCTCAGCGCACTTGCCGTGTAGCTGAAAACACACAGAAAATTAATCCGGCATGGGGTGGCTTAATGCAGCCGTGCTTTAATAGCCTGTAAAGGGCATAGGGTGGGAGCCATTGTATACAGACTCGGGGGGTGGGGGTTGGGGTTCAAAGAGGCTTACTGCATTCTATACAAGATAGTCCCACCAAGTGGATGCCGTACAGAATAAAGCTTATGCAAGACATTTTGACTGCATTCTCTTGCATGTGACTGCCACACTGCAACAGCAACACGTAATATTGTTGAGGGAGGTCTGTACTTAGAAAAGAATATTTACTCATACCAGTGTGTGCAAGCCCAGACACCCAGCCTAACCTATGAAACAATAGACACATGCAAACTGAGCTCATTATTGCTTCATTACTTATAGCTTATCAGACATATTAGCTTAAATACACAGTCTCACACACACACACACACACACACACACACACACACACACACACACACACACACACACACACACACACACACACACACACATACACACACACACACACACACACACACACACACACACACACATTCCTATTTACATTTGCAGATAACACATGAACCTAAAGCCTCCTGAGTCCTTGACGTACAGCGAGTGCAGCCACAGTTGTTTGTTAGGTATTTTCACTGCTGAGAGGAATCTGAGCGATGCAGAGCTTCACTTCACTCCAGCAGAGAGAGAGAGAGTGAGAGAGAGAGAGGGAGAGAGAGAGAGAGAGAGAGAAATAGAGAGAGAAACACCCACAAACATGCATAGACACAGTCAAACAGACACAAACACACACACACACATACACACACACCTGTTGTGCCTTCCCTACTGTAGCAAAGAGGTGCATGACTTTCAGCAGTGGTCCAGGTCTGACCCATTCCAGAGCAGACAAACACTAAATAAACTTCATGGAGATGCAACATATGAATGGGGGAAATCACACACACACACACACACACACACACACACACACACCCACACACACACACACACACACCCACACACCTGTTGCTCTGCAGTATTCTCAGACAGCAGTTAGAGACACAGGGCAGGAGCACAGTGAGATGTCTGGCCGAGAGTAAAAAGCACCTGGCGGGCACAGAATAGGGTCCACTACAGACACCATTGCCAGCCGTCTGACATCAGAGAAGAAAAAACTTTCCCTGAACATGCAGACCTTATCTACACACACAGAGAGAGAGAGAGAGAGAGAGAGAGAGAGAGAGAGAGAGAGACAGAGACAGAGACAGAGAGACAGAGAGACAGAGAGAGTGGCCTGTCAGGAATCTGGGGTGCCTGAAAATAGGACGAAATGTGATTGATCTATAGCTAGGTGACAGACTGAATTTCCCACAAAGTACAGGACCCACCTGACCAACACTATGCCAGGTCCATGTTATCAATGGAAAGACTACTGACTAAACTGAGGTTAGGGTTAGGGTTTAAAATGTTACCAGTCATGACTACACCATACACTGAGCAAAATGCCTCCACACCTGATTTAAGAAAACAAGTGCTGACCTCCCATGGACTCTTCCAATTAGCCAAACAGGCTCCTTACAGAGGACTCCAACAAATCTCACAACCCTTTGTCAAGAATTGTGCAATGGAGCAGGGGTAATATTTCAAGTGTGTCGCTTCTGCGGTCACGCTCGCTGTGGTTGGAAAGATCACACGCTCTCTCTTTCCAGCACTACGCGCGTGTCCCTCTTTTTCGGACACTCACAACCGTATCAGATGACAGCACTGGCTAAGGGCATGAGGGGGGGATGCTAGAGGTTAAGCTATTATTTTTGGTAGGAAGTTAGTTGCCTATACTTTGCCGGTTCCCAGAGGTAGCTGTGCTATTTTTTTTTACCACGCTTTTCATAATATGGCAGCTTGCAAGCCAGGACAAGCATTGTGCCCAGGTTCAAATGTGCTGGTGGTACTCCAGAAGCCTCTAAGTAGAACGCTGCCTCTGCTTCTGATTCTGCTTCAGCAGCTTTAAAGCAACACTATGGAAGAGTTTGACACTTTTTGAGGTATGGTTTTATAGGCAACTAGTTTTGGTACCATCCTCAAATTCATTTTGATAGCATATGGTCATGTGAAGGACAGATAAACATCTGTGTCTTTCCCACTAGCCATCCAGGATATGCACTATGTAGTTCTGTGTTCAGGGCTGGAACACCCTACAAAAATGGAAAAAAGCTATACTGCCAAAAGACACCGGTTAGTGTGTTGGCAAGCCTCTATCAGTGCCAACTGGGCTACGGAACTACTTATTGCTGCTTTAACAATGCGTATCATGTAAGGAGAGCTCAGAACGTTTCCAAATCATAGTACAGGTAGGCGGCCTTGATCTACACACATTTATTCATCTGGAAGATGCTTTTATTCAAAGTGGCTAACAAAATAACAATCCAGTCAACAAGAGAATTCACTGAGAATATACATGACATGCTCCGTTTCAAATCAACCTGGTAAAAGTGTCATTATGAGAGGGTATGGCCCTAACATGAGTCATAGTCAGCTGGGACTCGGTGGTAGCCTCCAGTTAGGGTGGCCAGGTGTCCCGCTTTGCGTTGTACTGCACAGCATTTTCACCCTTTGTCCCGCATCCCACATACTGAGATAGCTGAGACAATCATTTGTTTTTTCATTGTCAGAAATGAGAACAGATGGATGTATTCTTTCACTTGCCCGGCACATGAGCTGCTTATGCCATTGCGACAGAGTTGCTACTCTTTTGAATAGCGCTCCATCAAAAGCAGCAACCTAGCTCATGTAAATGCAACATAGTCAAGCTTTTCTAAAAGCCTGGCTTTCATCCATTGGCTGAGAAGAGAGCAGTGAAGGCGGTCATCAAGAGGCTGTGACAGCTGTCAATCAGACTGTGCAGGTGTGGAGCCAGTGAACTCCTCTGCTACGTCACAAAAACCAAACACACAAACTTTGCAGATAAGGTAAGGTCTACCAGGCGCCATCATGGCCACATGCTTTGTTTAAGGAGAGTTGCCTTTGATTGGCCTGTAACAGCCGATGCATGTTGGATGTCTGTCAATGGAGACATGTTACGTTGCAAGATTAGTGTGCCTTTGGGATGACAGACAGCACTGTGCTCATCATATCTTTCATAGAGCAAAAGCTGTAGCCTGTATCTTTCATAGCCTAACTGGTGTGCTGTGGAATTGACTAGAGTACAGATGTTTATGAGCCGGAAGGCAGAAAACAAATGTTTCCTATTCAGTTGGATAGACATTATATCAAAGTTTTATGTTACCTCTCAGCATTGGTAACATGTCCCACATTGGGCCGTACAAATGTACTACTCATCCCACATTTGGTCTGTTTGCATCTGGTCACCCTCCCTTCAGTACAGGACAGAGAAGTTTCTGTGACAGTCATACCAACCTTGAGCTTGTATCTGCAGGGTGTTGTGACCACAGATTTACGGTGAGGACATGATTGATCAGGTGTGTTGGAAAGGAGTCCAAACCATCAAAACCAGTTATCAAAACCACATATAGACCTGCAGAAACAAAGCACTGTTAAGGGGATAACTGCTCAATGTCATCCACAACTGGAGAAACAAACCATCTAAAGACTATTTAGTGTATCCTACATCTTCATGAGAAATTATATAAGCCATTAATAATGTATAAGTCACTTCGTTCAGGTGTATGACTCTCACTGAAGGTGTAACGCAGCCAGAGTACTATGCGTGTGACAAGGCACTACACTGTACAACAGAATTATTCAAATAAATCCCATAGCGCCAGTGTAGAATGTCACAAGGGAAAGGACAAGGACGCACTGGTTATTTAGACCTGTCAAACAAAAGGGCGGTCGGGGCGATGAGCTAACATTTTAAATTTAGCCTTACTGCAAGTCAATAATACATAGGCTTAATAACATGATAAAGACGGGTCTACATTGCACAATGACTTATCATTTGAGATGCACCTAAAGCACACCTTAGTCTTGAATCATTTATGAGAGTGAAATAGGTAATGGAACATTTGTACGGGTCATAACAAATGCAAGACAGAAACTTACATGAAGTGGCGATGAACGATCCTGAGTTTTCAATCTTCAGAGCAAGTTCGACTTCTAGATTTTGAGTTTCCAAGGAAAGTGGAGAAACAGCGGGTTGTGAATGTAACTCCACTGTATTGAAATCAAACTCCTCCCACTACCAACTTCAAGAACGCCCCCCTCGTAGTCGTAGCGCAGGGCACACCAAGGCCATGGCTTGTCACGCCGCTAGAATGACATAGCAAGGAGAAAGTTTTTAGTCAAGTGCGAACTGCCGTTGTTATCCGAAGGTCAGAGTTTGTCCTCGTGATGGTGACTCAATTTGACCAGGTCAAAACCTGAAAATGGCATCTGTCAATGTGATGAACCTACTGTGACTGCATGACAGGTCTTTTTTGTTTCAGAAAGTCTGACCTAGCATCAAATTAATTAACTGCATTTATCTGAAGTAGTGACTACACTACACCCAGACTAAGCAGCCTGCTGCCTGGATATCCAGGGAAAAATTACGAACTGGAACAGAATAGGTCTCTGAGTAAATTAACCATCAGAATATTAACTGACATTAAATCGCTGCAACCTCCATTCCGGTACACAATGGACATTTTACAGTCCAGACTTTACTTTACAGAAGTATAGAGCAAGTGAGCTAATGCTTTTGCTAATGTTGTGCAGGCTGTGAATATATGTCCATACTCATAGCCTCGAAAGAAAATAAGGTAAAGGATGGCACCATGCCGTAAAATATGTGTCTTTAAATAGCTTGCCCTACATGTAAGTGCACACACAGGTTACATGGCAGGTCCCCGTTCTTCTGAAGTAATAGTTTCTGTCATGTCTTGGCATTCCTGCATCTCTTCATGCCACCACACACCTCCAAGTTAATTAGGTAGAGATAGATAGATGGATACTTTATTAATCCCGAGGGAAATGTAGGTCATCCAGTAGCTTATACACTTATGCACTTGTGCAACTCACAGACATACATAAATCACATACACGTAAGGATAGTCATCCTTAACAAGATGCAAATTTAAAAGCACGCAAGGGACAATGCCATTGAATTCAACAAACAATGAAAATATGTAGGCTTAGTGAGATTTGTAGGGGAAATTGAATGTCCTATTCTTCGCGCTCTTACAACCCTAGTATATTAAATATATACTATATTAAAAATAGATTATCCAGGCGAATTTTAATATTAAGGGTGAATGGTAGTGCTAAAATGTTCAATCATAACAACTAAATCACTTAAAATGTTCTGATAGACTGGAAGATATAAATGACGATGAATCAGTATGAAGTTGTGGAATGTAATCACGAACTGCAAGGCTCCGGGACGAAAGGCGGCGGTGTCGACCAACAGAAGGAGAACATAGAGGAGCAACCGTGGATAACTTTGAGGAAAACGCTTAGCGGAAAAAAAGTTCAGGATTTCCGTTATCATAAATACTTTGAACTCTGGACGCTTGCAAGGCAAACTCTCGTGTAGAGACTGTTGTGACAGAAAAGTAACGTTCGCAATCTGTTGAGAAGTTTAGGGGTAAGTAGGCCTAGATCACATGCAAATTGTTTGTCTATGGTTATTCTTGCAGTCCAGTGTTTTGGTTGAGTGTTTGGCTGTTCATAAGCCTACGTTCGCTTGTCATTTCTGAAACAGCCAAGGTTTATCTTGGCTTTTTGCCTTTAGCTGCAGTACACACAGTTGTTGAGTTTGTTCATGTCTGTAGGGCTTTTCGTGCAGGTTGCAGTTTAAGATAGAGCTGCATGATATTCCATGCATATGACTCAGACGGGGCTCATTTAATGGTAGCCCACTTGTTGTCACTACCAGTTTTGCAGCCAAAGTATGGACTTGCCACGTCTTCCACCTCATGATGGATCTGTGCTGTCTGTCGTGGACATGCACACTGGAGGAGAGCCGCTGCGGATCATCACGAGTGGATACCCCAAAATAGAGGGCGATACAGTGTTGTCCAAACGACGCTTCGTGCGAGAACACCTGGACCACCTGAGAAAAGTGCTGATGTTTGAGCCCCGTGGTCACTATGACATGTACGGTGCCCTGTTGGTCCAAAGTGAGCTTCCTGACGCGGATCTGGGAGTTCTGTTTATGCACAACGAAGGGTACAGCACTATGTGTGGGCACGCAGTCATTGCGCTTGGCCGTTACGCGGTGGATTACGCTCTCGTGAAAACCCCCAGTGCTCGGGAAACTCAGGTGAACATCCACTGTCCCTGCGGCCTGGTTAAGGCCTTCGTGGAGTATTCCTACGGCAAGACAGGAGCAGTGAGGTTTCACAGTGTCCCGGCTTTTGCTTTTGCAACGGGTAAATTATTCACAGAAAAAAACGAGAAAATCAAATGGGGGATTTAAGATATGGAAAAGACATACATCCTCAGCTTGTTCGATAATAGGCTACTGTAAAAAACACCACAATTAATATGAAAAGATACTTTGTTACTAAAATATACTTTGTGCTGCATGTTCCTGTGCTATGATTACAGATGTGAAAGTTACTGTACCTGGACATGGTGAAGTCGCTGTGGACATAAGCTACGGTGGGGCATTTTACGCTTTTGTCAGTGCAGAAAGATTTGGACTTGATGTCAACACATCTAGGACAAGAGACCTAGTGGATGTAGCCACTGCAGTGACCAATGCGGTCAAATCCCAGGTATGTGATCGAAAAAGAAAACATGATTTGAAGTATAAAATAATACATGACATAAAAATGTGACTTTTGCTCAGGTGAAGCTTCGTCATCCAGTGCATGAGGATCTTTCCTTCCTGTACGGGACTATCCTCACTGATGGCAAAGACAGCTTCTCGGATGAGCCGACAGCAAATGTCTGTGTGTTTGCTGATGCACAGGTTAGTGAATCCATCCTACCTTCATTTGCCTTGTAGAAAAGTATTCAACTTACCTCCTCCTTCAAATTACACGGGTAAGAAAGTAGGGCGAGATGACCTGTAGGATATAAATCCTCAGTTCTGTCTATGAGTAGCATTTGGGTGACTATTATATAGCACATAAATACAATGCTGCAAAGGAGAAAAAGTACGGGACATATTGGATTTATTGACATAAATGCTTACTGCACGTACAAAAACAGATGAGACAAGAACCCACAAGACTAAGGTCCAGCTAAGATTAGGTCCAAAGCTTTGTCCAAGACTAAAACAGCCACTGTGATGGTGATTCGTATGGTGATGTCAAAGGCCTCTTCAGTCCTCTCTGACGATGCACTACAGTCTCCTCTCTGACCTTTCGACGGGCCCAGGTTGATCGGAGTCCGACAGGGTCTGGAGTGACCGCTCGCATCGCTCTTCAGTACCATAAAGGCCTGATCCAGCTCAACCAGACCAGAACCTTCAGGAGCGGGGCCACGGCATCACTCTTCACTGGCAAAGCAGTCCAGGTACTACGTGAACCCAGTGTTCAATTGTACACAGAACAAGGTGTTACATTTCTCATATTAGGGATGAGAGGACCTCACATAATGGCTAAATCTCTAACTCGTACACTTATCCTTAAACCTAAGCAAACCAGCTAACCACTAATCTAATCAATCAGAGATCACACCTTCTGATAGTCTCTGATGAGAGTGACCTGATTGTTATTAATAATTGTGTTGCTTGTGAGTGTCGATATCAGTTGTACTCCTCTTCATGTCACGTCACCTAGGAAACCATCTGTGGGGACTTCAAGGCAGTGGTGGTTGAGGTCGGAGGTCACGCACACTACACCGGTGTGGCGAGCTTCGTGCAGGAGAGCAACGATGACCTCAGCCAAGGGTTTCTTCTCAGATGAGCTTCTGACACCTGCAACTAAATCAGTGCTGGAGGCTCCTCTTACAAATCATAAAACAGATTTACATTTCCAATGAAAATCAGATGAGGAGGTGACACAATCCATGTCAGTCAATCAGTTTCTCATTCTTTGGCTATTTCTTCTGAAAGTCTGCGCTGACAAAGGCAATGTTGAGAAACACTATGCAGAAACATAAAATGTTTGTAGATTAGATTAGTCACACACTTCATCCAAGACAACAGATCTGTATGTAACTGTTGTGAATGACTCATAAATTATAGATATAATTTTTCCCTTTTCTTTCGGGGTGTGATGTTTTCCTTCATGATCTTGCGCAGATCTGGTACTTAAGCCTGATATGTGCTAGATCGTGTCTGTTCCAGAGCCTGTAGTCATCTGTAAACCAAGAGACTGCTGACATTGCAGTCCAATACACAGGGCCTAATAAAGTGGTATGTGTAGCATAGAACATGTGCATATCGATAGAATTTCATGCCTACTTTGTAATCCTGTATTATTGTATAATTGTCATTGATGAGAATAACCATATTTATTTTTTAGGAAGAAAAAATGTCCAATGCAATGCATGAATGAATGACACACTTGCTAGTCGAAATAACCAATGAATCAGCTGTAAACCTTGCACTGTATCTAAACCGCCAGTAGAGAGCAGTGTTTTATAGATACTTGAAGTCAGTGTTTCTTCGCCTCAAAGACCAAAGTTATTACGCCAGTGCGATTTCTACAGGTCACTATTACATTTTCAGTCAATGAGTGGGGACTTGGGGGTTCCCCCACCAACAAAACACCAAAACATTAATTGAGCTTTCTGTTGTTTATTTGTGTCAGATCCATTTTATCATGGAAGGCCATTTAAATTACAAAAGTCCAATGGAGTTTCTCTCACATTGTTAAAGAAAACCTTTTTTTTTTTTTTTTTTACACAATTAAACTAGACAGCGGATTTGAAAGGACAAGGGGGCAACCGTGGGATATGAGAACTGATAGTGGAGTATTGCTTTGATTTGGTTAATGTACTTATTCGGTCTTTAAATAAGTCTACATTTTGCAGTTACTTTCTTTTGCATGTGTGACAGACTCTGGCAACACTGAATGTGTAGAGTCCTTACCACAGGAACCCACTTTGGCCATAACGCCCCGTAAAAACACAACAGTAAAAATTAGGTCCAGTAATGTGTGAAGTGTCAGAGCAATGACGGAAGCCCAGATGGGTCATACACAACTCTTATATGTCCATTCTACAGTAATCCAGAGCCTTAGTTAACATTAACATTAGTACTAAACAAACAAACAAACAAACAAACAAACAAAATCAATATATAAAAGGTCCATTTTTGCAAAGTCAATCCCAGATGTGGGCACTTGCTTCCATAGTTTTTCCTCTCCTTGGTTTACACTTAAAACTAGCGTATGTAACAAAAAAAAAATGGTTGATGCATAAAGTGTGCCACGGTTACGTTCTTTCCTTGTAGTCATATATATTCGGTGTTCTCTAGTGGAACAACTGATAAAACCATTGAATGGAAAGGTTCTAGCGGCAGCTCTGTCCCTTGAGGTCCAGACAAGAAAACCACTTCCTAAAAGTCACGTTCCATGAACATTTGTGTGTGTATGCACGTCTCCCGTTAAGTGTTCTGGTCAAATCGAATTTGACCGCATTATCTTCAGGCCAGAAAACCAGCAGCCCTTCTTGGTGCGCCAGCACGGTAATAATCAATCTTAATCTTCTCGAAGGAAGACCTGCATCAAATAAAAACGGTGAGGTCCTCTGCGGCGGCCATCTTGTAAACAGATGGCCGTAGCTCTTTCTTCTTTCTAACCCTGCCAAAAGTCACGGAGGGTGAAGTCTGGAACAGTTCTGACTTAACTCCCAGAGAATATATTTATATATATTTATATCCTCTGACTGCTCCACGGCCAGGCACTAACACAAAGCACTCCCTGTTTTCAGTGGAAATCCTGAGACGTCCTGTCCAAAGGAGTCACATTTTAAACATGTGCTTTCAACGCCCTCCACAAGGTGGCAGCACTGTTCAAATAAAAACACAAGGAGCAGGTTGGAGTGGCGATGAGCAGGAAGAAGCTGGAGGAGGGGAGGAGGGGTGGGGCTGAAGCGTGGGTGCAGTTTTGTGGGATTTAGAAGTTGAGTTTGGTGACGGGGCGCTCGCGGCCCGTGTCTGGCTGGCTGTTGATCCGCCGGCGGTTGCGCTTCATCTTGGACAAGTCCTTGTCAAACACCTCGCCAGAGCGCAGCGCCGACACCAGGTCATCAAATTCACCACCGTCGTCCTCGCCGTTCTCCTTGGCCTTGCGTGCCTTCCGTTCCTTGTCGCGCTGCTCCTTCATCTTAAAGACAGAGAGAAGTTTATTGGACACTTGTAGAAAATGCTGAGAACAACAGTAATGCTGCTTTGCACAAAGTGAATTCAGACAGAGGAATGCCTTGATGTTTAGGGGGGAAAACAAGCACACTGCTGGTTATTAGCTTTAAAAGCACTGCGAAGGACTGTCCTTGTTTTGCTCTTTCGTGACATTGGGTAAAATACCCTCACGTTTGCATAACAAGGTCTGCCTGTAAACGATTTACTATCCGAATGCTCAAAATGATAGACTAGGGCTTTAAAGAACAGCTGAAGGCCTTTTGTTTTAATTAGTTTCAACCCACTCAACCACGTGATCACGCCATTTTGGCTCGGAGAATGGAGGCGTTTTTGCATGTGGTTCTCACATGCTGCTTTTGGACGGGGCATGGGATGTGGGCTGTGCCAGGCTACGGGCAGCGTTAGGGTTTGATAAATGTTCGCCTAGCAGCGGTGCCATTAAGTCAAAGATCCAGCTCCACTATTTTAACACATCTGAAGCCTCTGTGGTGGCGTACGCTTGGTAAAGTATGTGCTAAAACAGGCTGTGAGTGAAGTTAACGCCAGAATCAGGCCTGTTACTTGCTGTAGTGGTAGAGCGAGGTGCTAACAACTCCAAGTGCCAAGATAGGGAGTGTGAAGTGTGTGTGTATATGTGTGTCTGTGTGTATGCCCTTGTGTGTAGGGGGAGAGAAAGAGGACAGTTATGTGAGTGTGTGTGTAAATATGAGTTTGTGTCGACGTGTGTGTATCTGTATATGTCCGTATGGCACAGTGTGTGTGTGATGCCAAACGTAAGTATACCTGAGCCTCCATCCGTGCCCTGCGTTCCTCCTCCTCCTTGCGGCGCCGCATGTTTTCGTTCTCCTGCCGCGCCTCACCGAAGGCCTGCAGGAACTGGTCAAATATGCCAAAGAACTCATCCGGCTGCATTTTGCCATCCTCCTCGCCAAAGTGCGTCACTGCCCGAACATACTAAGATAGGACACGATAAAAGGAGAAAGAAAGAACTGGTCAGAAAAAGATTGACAATTTTTACTTATTCACAGGCAGGTTTACAAATCAACAACCTTACTTCTTCAATTCTTCAATATTACACATTGTGACATTAAACATCTAAAAGAGACATGTAGTGTAAAAATGTAAACAAACACCTCTAAAGGCATTTATAGTCTCTGGACTCCGGAGTGCTAACTGGTGTCTAATTAACAGGCCAAAAGACAGGATGTCTAATGGGAATAAACAGCTACCACAAACACAATACAAACAAACACCTGAAACACACTATACGGTAGGCTCAATAAAACATAACCACAGTGTTTTAAAAACACAGGGTGCTACTTAACACAGGTAGAGGGTGTCAGAAAGGCCACAGATGAAAAAGGGCTGAGGGAGACTTTAGGCACATAAATGACACAGCCGCCGGGAGCTGGTGTGGATTAACCTTGTCACGCACGGCCGAACCCCAGGCGCCGGTAGCTAGTCTACGGGTGTCCTCGTTAACTCCTGTTTGACTGGCGACTGATTACAGCCCAAACGTGGGGGCAGGAACAGGAGGGGAGAGGGGGTACGTGAGGGACCGAGGGGCTTCAGCAAGGCACCACCTCTGCCTCGTGCTGCCTCACGGTGGGGGGGTCGGAGGTCTGGCCGTCCCATGATGCCTTTGATGTGCGTTTATCACTGCCATATGGAGAGCACACGCAACATGGGTCGCACTTGCCTGAGCCAAGGAGGCCTTTTTCCCCCCCTCTACCTCCCCAGTTTCTCTCTCTCTATCTCTCTCTCACCCTCCATAGTAGTGACGAGGCCTGGTTCAGACAAAACTAATGGGCCATGAAAAGCTCGACCTTCGGTTTGGACCGCAGCCTCGTCTGGGCGCAGGTTTAAGTGTATTGTATGAGCACTGTAAATATGCTCATAAAGATCTACCTCATGCTTGTAGTTATGTTTCAGTCTATCGAACTCCAATAAGACTGTCAGAAGACGCACAAGACTGACCAGGACCATCGATCAAAGCAATGCCAGGTAAGCAGTTCTGTCACAATCACTTGGAAACCGCAACTGGAACAGTTAATAACACTCGACTGTCTTTCCACCAAATACACTGAAGACTTCAAACTCTGATATATGTCACAGCTTGTATGTTGGTGCATATGATGTCATGCCTTGCAGCTGTAGTAGCTGGTATGCTGTACTTTAGGTGTCAGGTAGTATACCAGTTGTACAATTGCAGTGATATTTACTGTGCAGTCATACAAGGCCGGATTTTCCATATATGACATCAGGTGAGTGCCCCGGGCCACCAGTCTGTGTGTGGGGGGGGGATGATTAAGACAATGACTACACCTTTAAAATATTTGCTATGTCACAAGGGCTGAATTTGTTGGATAGTTTTTTTTTTTATTGACAATGGCACTACTTGACCTGGTTCAGTTTGTGAAGTCTGTCTACCACAGAACAAAACAAATCTGTTGTGGTGGTTTGCATACACTATAGTATAATATATGTCTAAAATCTGTAGGATGTTTGTACAGCCTGGTATCTCAGCACTTAGCCAATCACTGCAATTCCTCACAACTCGTAATACTTGACCTACCAAGTCTACCTAGAAGTTAGGTCTATGGCTGGTGATTGTTAGAAAGCTTATTCTGTTTACAGTTGTTTGGCATATTTATGTAGCGTTGACCTATGTAAATCTATGGGGTTGCCATAGTATTATTTCATATGTACCTTAAGTCTATCTGTAGGATGTAGGACAGAGTCTGGTAGCTTGGCATTTAATACAGGTGTACGCAGATCTGTGGCCTTCACTGCTGCAGTACCTTTCATACATGGCCTCAATTTGTTTGTTGTATAGTTATGCAAAGAGGGCACTTCAAGTCTGGTCACCCTGAGGCACTGCACGGTGCTAATCTGAACCTGCTATTAGACTTGGTAAAGTAGTGATATATAGTTAGTACAGTGTAGTAGTTACTGTGTAGATATACTAAGTATGTCCTTCTGTATAGGATTGGATAGGATGGGAGTAGTAGGAGTTACACTGTGTAGTTACACTATATAGTCCCCTATGGGATAGTATAGCAGTTGCTATTTAGTTATACTATGTAGTTCCCTATGCATTCATACTATATAGGTTGTACGTAGCCTCTGAATCATGCGTCTTTCTGGGTCTCTGGGGTCCAATAAAAACGGCAAGGTCGCCCCTTTTGGAAGCACACGCCGTGAAGGTCAAGGGTCAAGTTCTTGGGCCCAGCAGGCCCTGGCACGGGGCGGCGACTGCGGCCTGTTTCAACAGCTGGGGCTCTCAAGGAAACCAGAGGAGCGCGTGCTGTTCTCACTCAACACCTCAGTGTGTCTGCTCTGGGACACGTCCTCTTTCTCTCTCTCTCACACACACACACACACACACACACACACACACACACACACACACACACACACACACACACACACACACACACACACACACGCTTTCTACAAAACACACATATACACACACACACGCTTTCTACAAAACACACATATACTGTACACACACACACACACACAACACAAGCACACACATCATTAATACACACCATTTACACACACATACACACACCACGGACACTACACACACAAGCACACACCATATACACATCATTAATACACACACTATGAAATACTACACACCACACACACACGACTTACAAACTCTTTGGCCTCGTGGAGAGAGTCCTCCACATCGGAGAAGCCGAAGCTGGCCACGGTGATGAACTGGCTGACTACAGACACAAACTTGTCACCGTACACCTGCGGGTGCTTCCTCTGGAACTCCAGCTCCTGAAGAGGAAGATGGAGAGGATGAGAGAGAGACCATGAAAGAGAGCAAGAGAGAAAACTCACTTTTTACCTAGTAGGTTTTCTATGTTCTATGTCTGCTATTGTGATATCACGCCAAGTATACCACTCTGCTATTCTAAATGCTAGCTTAGTCAACACTGTGTCCAAACACTCGTGCTAGTAAAACGCCTTTGAATTTAAGAACAGTTTGAAGGGCAGATGTCACTTTTGGATGTCAGTTTGTACTATAAATTACAAAGGAAGCTGGAGAGGAAGAGGAGGACCCCTATTAAAATAGAGAAAAGAAAGAGATAGAGAGAGGGAGGCATAGAGAGTGAGGGAAGCATAGAGAGAGAGAGAGTGTGAGGGAGGCAGAGAGAGAGAGAGAGGGGTGAGTCCCCAGGGCCACAGTGAAAAGGAACAAACATGGAGGTGAGAACTCACATTTTCCACACTTCTCAAGCCGCTGCGTAGGTTATTGATCTCCTTCTCCAGTTCCGTCATGCTGAGAGAGAGAGAGAAAGGGAGGGAGAGGAAAAAATGACAAGAAAAAAAGAGAAAACAAGTCAGCTAGTGTTCTGAGGGTAGACAGAACATCATAGGGCATCAAAACCATGCAACTCATTCTGTTGCCCAAAATAGGCTTCCCAAAAGGCAATGGCATCATTCATACCCATCCACAGAAGAAGTTCAGTTAGGTTCCGTGATGAACTGGATGTATATATTTAACCTCTCCACCCCTCTGACTAACAGGGTCACAGTGGTACTGAAGATGGACCGCAACTCCTCTGAACTTGAACCTGGTGCTGTGACCCCTACTATTCACCAGAGCAGTGAGACAGAAACGCAGCGCTGTTGTGGAATGTCGTAAGTATGAACTGTGCCTCTGTGTGTGCGTGTGTGTGCATGAAAGAGACTGAAATTGAGACCTCTGCTCTCAATCAGTGTTTCTCATTGATGTGCCAGCACAATCAGGGTATTGTCAATGGTCCAAGAGATCCTTCTCTCTCTATCTCCAACACACACACACACACACACACACACACACACAGTGCCTGTGGCATATTTCCTGTAAGGGTGTGTGTGCACAAACTAAAGCCAGGAGCAAACACTGTGAACTCTGATATGAGAGCTCCCCGTAAACAAAAAGACTTCCATCACTCACACGGGGAGTCGGCGACAATGGCTGTTGTTCCTGAGGTAAACTGATCCTCAGAGAAACACCTCACCCAAACAACCAAGTCCCCAAATCCCACTCTTCTCATCTCCCCCTGCTGGGATGGGTTCAAATGTGTGAGTCAAGCATGTGACTGTGCAGTAAAGTCTCTGTAACAGAGCACACGCTAACGTTAATGCTAACCCATCAGAATGACAAAGGTATCGTCTTTGAGAGGTGCTGATTAATAGCTATGGTGCTCATTAGTGGTTATGGTGCTCATTAGCGGTTATGCTAATTATGGTTATGTTGCTCATTAGCAGCTATGTTGCCCTTTGGTTTGGGCATAAAGAGCCGTGAGCCCAGAGCCGAACTCTTGCCAGTGAGACAGGTGAGATGGATAATAGCTGGGATGAAAGGGAAGGGGGTAAAAAGGACTCCCATCACATAGATGCAGGAGATATGTCTTTGTTTTTTTGGCTTTTATCTCCGCCGTTCTGAATCCTTAATGGGCCCCAAGATGAGACTTGGCCTAAAAGCAGGGGGGTGTGTGTGGTTTGGCCGTCGGCTCTGGTTTCAAAATGAAGCTTGTGCCGAGATGAGTCCAAACAGACGCATGCTGTCTGAGGAATTTGTGTTTCTGTATCAATACAACTCTATGCAGAGGGCCCATCGAGCCCAAGGTCTGGACCTTCTGTGCTTGCCTTTAAAAGCAGTCCAACACATCTGCTTCAGAATATGACCTGCTTCCCCTGTGTCTCTTATGAGCCTTCAGTGAACTTTACAGACCCACGTTAAGGGCTTTGATTTATGTTGTGTAACATACACCTCAAATAGTGTATATCTCAGGAGGTGCACTGTTCTTTGTTTCATCCCAGCAAAATTAGGGAACCTCTGTGTGTTAACTTCCCTTTAGGATCTCAAGACGTTTTTCTTCATTTGTTTTACATTTACCATATGCTTCCTAGTGTTTTGCCGCCCATTCGTGACATGAAACACTGATAAAACTCGCCTGCTGAAACACAGCTGGGTAATTTATGATAAATGCAACACACAAAACAAGAAATACTTCTGTGTGGTCAAAATGGACGTCATTAGAAATGACTCCATAGTTCCAAATGACACCAACACAAATAAGGGAGGGGGCTGCAGTGTGGCCCTTGTTCTCTTTGAGTGCAAATGACCTTGTGTGACCTCCAGGGTTGATGTGCAGGATGGAGAGCACAGAGGACTTATTTCCTAAAGTCGTTCGGCTCAAGTAGACCACAAGGACTCGTAACTCTTGGGGCTGGTGAGAAGGACACACACTAGAGGGGGGAGGGGAAAGGAAGACTCTCCACTATGCCACCTACTTGACTTTTGCTGCTTCCGGAACATTCAGAAGGTCCTCGGGGAAGTGCATGACTTTGGGGTACTTCTTCTCCAAGATGGTGATCAGGTAATGAAGGAGGGTGACATTCCTGCAAAAAAACAAATATGATCGTTTGCTGATTCGTCTAGTTTGACAATTATAGATGATGGATTTAGATGAGCCTGTGCATGTACCAATCCTTAAGTATCTTTCCTGTTAGTCAAAACCGTATTATACAGACATTTACATTAAATTAAATACATGTTCATAGCTTGAGATTTTTTCCCCCTACGGCAGACAGAATCACTACAACAAAGTTCCACCACAAATTGTCGAATCGGAACTGAACTCTGTGTTCTCTCCTTACTTGTCGATGCTGGACTTGGTGTCGGCGATCTTGTTGAGCGATGACACTTTGAAGCCGTAGGCGTTGCCCCGCTGGCCCTTGTTCATGTAGTTGCCGAAGGCCAGGACCACCTCCAGAAGCTGCTTCAGGTTCCGGCTGTGCAGCACCTCTTTGGAGGCCTTGGACAGTGCTGGGACAGGGATCATACGCCGTTTAACTTCGCAGAGCTAATCACACTTAGTACACACTTAGTAGATTATCATGTAAACATGCGTACCAAAAATAATGAATGTGATGAACTAATGTGTAATACATGTACATTTTTTATATTTAACTTTACAGAGCAACTTCTCTTCATTTTGAGTACAAAAGACAATAATGTGTGTAATGTAATGTATTGTGCTGTGTGATGATGACTTTTGGAAAACAGCTTTTTTGAGGGCAGAGCTTTTCAGGGCACGCTTTCAACACTGACCTTCAACTTTGGGTTTGATCTCAGCGATCCTTTCGGCAAATTTCTTTTTGAAGTACAGTGACTGAAGTCTCTGTTGGTAGTGGTTTATTCTGAGGCAAAGACATAACAGAGAGGAAAGAAAGAAGGTGAAGACAAAACAATTACGAGACAATGATAAGCCACAAAAGAGATGTACATTTATATATTTACATTTACACATTTGAATGTATTCCTTTAAGAAACACGATTATCCAAAGCGATTTCCAGTACAAATATGGACTATTTTTTCATCAGTATGTGCACTCAGTGGGTATCGAACCCATGACCTGGGTGCTGTAGGCACCTTGCTCTGCCAGTTGAGCTCCAGGCGTTTACACGTAAAAAAAATTCACTTGGCAGTTGCTTTTTTTAAGTGACTACAGGAACCCCGCTACAGGAGTAGACACAGCCAGACTATGCATGAGGAGGTTCAAACGGACCGCAAAACTGCCCCGCTCTCTCTGCAGGCCATGTGTGAAGACCCCGCCAGGGTAAGAGGGGAGCTGGCCATCTTCTCTATTACCAAACCCTGGGCCCTTGCGTATGACAAGACCGATTATTGCGAAGGAAAAGGAAAACAAGCAGAGTTTGACCTTGTCAGCTGAACCTAACACTCAGTTGCTGGGTTTAGCACCCTATTGTGGGGGGGATGGTAGTGTGTTGGGGGTGTTGTCATGGCTGCTGAGTTGGGTGCGATAGCCAGTACTTTTGATAAAGGAGGCGACTAGTTGCTGAGAGGAAGTATACTTTTTCCATCTCATACACCCCCCCCCCCTTCATTCCCTTTCAACAGCTGAAGCAGAGCACAAAAAAAACAAATAAATCCATGAAAAGCTTTGCTTTTACAAAAAAAAGTAAGAGAGAGAGAAACACTGAAATAATACAAAATAAACTATGAATAAACCATTTCCACAACATCTGTGAATCTCCACTGACTGAAAGCTGAGTGCTCTGTTGCTTCAGGTTTGTTTGTGACGGCGAGACCTTCTCGTTCCGCAAATATTGATACGGCCCAGAGTCTCTGTGCCGAGCAGATAAACACCTTTGGGAAGATTTGACGCAATCTCCTCCCACCCCCTTAAGCTTGTGCCGGGGGGAATGTGATACTCAGATGAGCACTGCAGACGTAGCGCAGAGCCCAGGACGCTAAGACCGATGAAAGACTTTTAGAGTCGTGGGTGGTCTAAGTGGATCTTGCACTCGCACTCTCTTCCAGTTCCACACCCCAATGAAATGACTATCTCAAGGCCAGCAAGTGCGTAAACAAGGGGAGTTTGTTGTTCCAAAACACCCACGATTTAGTGTGAATCTAGGCTGGGGATGGAACAGAACCAGGGGTGTAAGTGGAGGGTAAATGAGAGTAAATGCCGTTTAGGCACCTTTTTAATTACAAAACAGCATTTACTCACTGTTCTTTGATTGTTTGCTCACTTGTCATTATGTAATTTAGGCAGTTAAGAGTAAAAACTATACACATTTGTTCACTGCGTTAGGCCTACAACAGCACACCACACTGCTCATCTATCTGTTAAAGATGTGTAAGGGTGTGTCTGGGGACATTTATAGTTTATTCACCTTTTCTTTTTTTTTTTTTACCACTACACCACTGACCAGAAGTGAAATGTCCAAGAAGACAACTGCCCTGGCACTACCACTAGTAAGAGTAAAGACAGGACTATTTATTCACACTGTTGTGCTCTGCATTCACCCCTAAAACAATGACTCATGACTAAGAAAAACGAACAGCCTAGATGAAAACAAGGGCAGATTGACTTGCAGATGAAATTGCCATCTTTGATGTTTGTGTGGTTAGTGAATTCTTAAAGGATGACCTCAAGCTCCAGGGGGATAAAGATGTTTTTTTTTCTGAACACATTTAAATGAGGACGGTTTTCAACTGCACTGTACTTGGAGTTGTGCCGTAGTGAGAAGTCCTCCTCAATCCCAGTTTACCTGCTCATCTCGTAGAGGAAGCGGTCAGCCTTGGCCATGCGGTCCAGCTCGTGTTTGTGCTCCTCCAGCAGGTCCACGTCACTCTTCTCCGGGACAAACTTCAGCATCTGATCGGGGGGGGGAAAAACAGTATTGACAACAGATTTCTCTGCATGTAAAACACAGCATCAAATGAAATGTGTAAAAAAAAAAGAATAGAGAAACACTGACGAAGCTGTTATTTTGGTAGATCTAATCTGTCGAAGGTTGAAAGTGTGTGTGTGTGTGTGTGGGTGTGTGTGTGTGTGTGTGTGTATATATATATATATATATATATATATATATATATATATAGATTAGATCTACCAAAATAACAGGTTAGGCAGATCATGTCTGAAACACCAGCACTGTAGGTAAGAAAACAAGTGCCAGTTCCCAGTTCTCCACAAACCATACTTGACTTGACTGGTTTCCGCAAAAAAGGTTAAAACAAAACGTGAAGTGAAAAAAAGAACAACACTCAGCATATTGGCTAGTCAGGCTTCGTCTACAACCAGCGCCAGGGCTGCACCTGGAGTCACAGTACTCTCTGGCCAGGGTGAGCACAGAGGAGGTCTATGTAATCCTATACACCTCCATCAGAGACGGCTGCCCCCGGGCAAACAAATGACCCACCTGCTCTAGCATGTCCTTGGGCAGATCCTCCTGCTCGTCCATGGTCATGATGGCTCTCTTAATCTCCTCGTTCGACAACTTCAACCTGGAACACAGACGAATCGGTTGCTCTCTGTAACTAGATAATGCTGTTCCATAATGCTGAATCCAGACGGAGTTGCTTTGAGTTGTACAAAACTTACGCCAAGCTCCTCCAGAAATCAACTGCCAAATAAAAGAAGTTGTGCTTCCTATGCACAGATGCAGAATAACTACCGCAAATCTCTTCCCTGCTTCAGCTGAGAAATTATGAGAAAAATATGCCTCTTCTGGCAATGGACGCGAATAGACTGCTCCCCGGTATAAATAATGACTAACACTCCCCAAATGAGATGTCCGGGCCTGTGTATGTCAAGGGTCCAAAGGCCTGTTCAGGACAAGGACTGCGCTGCTGGCTCTGCTGCTCACCACTGGGACGGCGAACTCTGACTCATTCTACTTTATAAGCTTCATTATTTGGTGAGGCTGAAGGTTAGGCACCGTAATCGCTTCCTACATTAGACAAAAATGAGATCTAAATGAGACTTAAATGAGACATGAGACAATTCACAGAGAAGAAAAATGTCCCGAAACGAGAATAGAGGTGATGGCCTCCGCAGACCTGGAAAGCCACGTTGGGTGAAGCGGCCAAGGCAACCTGAAAAGGCTTAACCTGAGCATGCCCTCTCCTCAATCCACCCTCAAACTACTGGAGACGACAGCGCGCTGAAAGGCTGCGTGACAGAGGAGGCGTTGTGGGAGGCAGGCGAGAGCCAGAGGGGAACAGGTGCCTGACAGGCCTCGCTCGCTTGGCTCCAGGAGAGTTCTCTCGGTTTGGCTGCCAGCGGAGAGAAAGAGCAGGGAGGACTGGAGACGGGGAGTGGGTAGGTGGAGTGAGAAGTCGGAGCAGGACGAGGGGGAATGGGGCCAGAGTACTTTCCATGTCAGAGGAAGAGGCCTGCTCAGGTGGCGCCAAACAGCGCACAACACAATCACCTCGCCGCTTAAAACAACGCAGATTTCAAAACTGAGCTGGAATTAAAGGCAAATAACGAGGAAAATCAAGGCCAAATGGGCATGCGCTTTTATGGAGGCCGCAGACGACTTGCTAATAACATGCTTTGCAGGTGTGCTACCTTTTTTTAAATTTAACAAGTGAAATGCCAAGTTTTATCGCTTCTCCGAATTACCAAGTTTGTTCATGTCCAAAAAACCACGCACGGCTTTTGGTAATTACATTACTGGCAGTGGTAATCTTTGAGTCCACCTCCTCAATGGTTGCTTGACAGTGCACTGGGCAGGAGAAACCAGAAGACTCCTCTGTCGAAAACCACTAACGACCGTGAGCCTGGGTTTCATTTCAGCATTTATGAGCAGCGGCTTTCACATCATGAACATACTTTGAACCAATTTCCTTTATGGTGTGTTTAAGATATCCAGGCGTACTTGAAAAAATAAATTAGTAGTTAATGGACATCAAGGATATTATAGTTGATGTGCATTTGGTCTGCTGTTATCCAGTTCTTAATGTCTATCAAACAGATGGGGGGGGGGGGGGGGGGAGAATAAATCTCACATAAATCCCACCTAATAAAAATAGATATGCCTACAATGTATAATAGATATCTATTAAGCATATCGAACCGGTTATAAGTAGGGATGCACCGATACCGATACCAGTATCGGTATCGGTGCCGATACTTCGTTAAAATACTCGTACTCGTTGTTGAATTGCCGATACCAAGCACCGATACCACTCATCAGTATTTCACTGCATCAAACTGGCCGGGCTATGCTGACACAAAATGTGATTTATTGTCCTACCTGTCCTACCATTCTCTGCCAGACTAGTAAGTAGCTTATTTGCCGTCTTGTGTTGCATTTGCTTGATGTTTGACTGTGTTAGGAAAGTTTGTCATAGTGTCAAAGTATTTCAGTATACAGGTTTCGCTAAATTTAGCTGCTAGCATCTCGTTAGCGATTAGCAATTCCGTTGTGCTGCCTTAACGGTGATTTGGGCTCATTTTAAGATAAATGACGACGACGGGAGTAAGGCACAGTGTAAGATCTGCACTGCTACGGTGTCGAGGGGCGGAAAGGAAAGTACTCTGTTTAACACAAGCAATTTGATTAAACATCTGAAGACGCACCATAGTGCTAAGTACACAGAGTTCACTGATGCTAGTGGCGCAAGACCGAAGCAACCAATCTTAACTGACGTCTTGCAAAAGAAAAAAACGCGCACGCACACAGAGAGAGAGAGGTAGAGAGAAAGACTGTGCCACATAGGTTAAGTGATTGTTTGTGTACTTGAGCAGGAGATTCTTCTGATCCTTTTGTAACTGAAATGTGCTCTTGTGTTAATCCAGTAATAGTTCTGTTCACTTTTTGTTAAGCAGACTGTGTTGTTAACTATGCAGCAAATTGAATTGCCTTTATCTGGTTATATTTGCATTTTGTCTAATGTGATGATATTGTCTGTTTGAAGGCTTTTTTTGTGTGTTAAAACCAGAAAGCTCTGTTTATTTGTGGCTTGGGATAGCCTTCTGTTAATTTTGTACTATAGGCTTGACATAATCTGCAGAGGATAAAATAAAATCTGCCTCCAAATGAATTGCACTTTCATGGAGACCAAATCTAAGAAGTATCGGTACTCGGTATCGGCAAGTACACAAATAAACATACTAGTACTCGTATCGGTTTGTAAAAAAGTGGTATCGGTGCATCCCTAGTTATAAGTGGACGGTTCCATTAACCTCCACACTACTATTACTGTTATGGAGTTGAAAACACATTATGGATCTTCCATCCGGGTCAGTGCGAGTGATCTTTTGGGAAGTGTGTGAGTGATCTTTTATGGCACAGCAGCTGCTCTATAAAACATGCCTACTCTGTGGAGATCCAGGCCTAATGACATCTTTTAACATGAAGCTAGGTGTAGGGGCACTTTGTTCTGAGCCCCTTCAGGCCTCACGATGGGTGGTCCCTGGGAGAATGGCACGGGAGCCACCAGGCCACTTACCCAACATTTGGGCCTCTGCAAAGCCGATAAAAGCCATTAGCCGAGATGGGAAGGGCCAGAGGGCTAAAAGGGCCGTTAAAATGCTGTGCCTTCCATATGTGTCCATCAGTACGATTATGAAGACGAAACAACTATTTTTTTTTATAACAAGGTCTGTATGTGCTTTAAAATACTTTCTTTGCTGTCAGACCACGATTTCTCCACACCACAAGAGCAACTAGGGTTTTTACGACAGAGGAAAAAACCCTGAGGCTTGTGCCATGGGCCATGAATCTACCAGTTAGAGCCCAGTAGCAAGAGGGCCTATAATAACAAAGCATAGCTCCTGCAGCCAGGCCAGGCCATGCCTCACCCACTACCCATGCTTCCATGCCTTTCACACTGGCACTTATGAGAATGAGAAGCAGTTAGGTGTCCAAAAATAGAGCAGGCAAACGCACCCATCGGGGCCAATCGCTGCACTCTGAGGGCCAGCAGACCCTGTGTGGTCAGTGTGTGGAGTAGGTTCTCCCTCTCTCCCTCTCTCCCTTCCAGCCGTCAGATTAGCGTTCTTGATGTGGCGTCACGTTCTCATCCCCTTCCCCACCCCCCCAAAAACCCACTTAATTGCCCACCAGGGGAGGCGCCGTGCCATTTTGGTTTGTTTCATGTCGTCCGTGTCGGGTGGAATTAACCTCGCTGTGTGTGTAAATCTGCGGCTTGATGACAACGCCAAGCCACAATCAATTAGAGCACAGTCATAAATCTGGAATGGACCGCGGTGGCACCAAATCAACCAAAAAAAGAAAGATTCAGATCACAGATTTTACTTCTCCTCACCAAAAACCCAACACTGTCCTCAAAATCTAAATACTGAATCTGATTTCTCTCTCTCTCTCCATTCTTGTCTACAGCTCAGACCAAATATACCCATCCTACACCGTGGGATTATGTCAAGAAATCTAAGTGCTAAGCACCAGACGAGACGAGAAACACACAAACTCTTATGCTAGCTCAATCTCCAAGTCCAATACCAAGCTCGCACCTGTACAAACCAATGCCCCCGAAGGCTGTAACGCCACACCCTGCATAACATTAATCTGTTTTATGAAAACATCGTCCATCTGAGGCCTGCTAAAATTCTCACAGAGCTTCTTTTTGTCCATATTTTTTTCTGCCTCGTCGGCCACAGGCAGCTGTTTAAGAGATCCATCAAAGTGGCCAGACCACAAAGGAGCGCTACTCTGTGACACAAAGCATTGGGAACGACTGCCGGGTTTATCTCGGCAGGCCAGATTCAGTTTTAAACAGGAAACACTAGCCGCCGGTCGCTCTCGATTTAAACATTTAATATCTTGGCAGGGGCAACCAATTTTTTGTCAAGGGAAGAAAAACTACTTCCTCCTCCAGCCAAGAGTTATGGCAAAGAGGGATTTTCTTGTGCGATGGGGCATTTCATCATTGGAGCCTCGATGCTTTCGAGGTTAAAACGTACAGGGGAAGGAAACCTCTCCATTTGGCTGATGAAACGAGAGATGACGAGCCTACACCTACTGACGGCAGAGCAGCGACAGAGGGCAAAAGGACACGCACTGAGATTAGATAGCCCATAGTCATTCGAATGCAATGAGTAAAGGAGCCAACCGAACTCACCGGGACAATAGGATGTTGCAGTTCTGTGCCCGGCGGCCATCAATAACAGACAGCTCCTTGACTTTTTTTAAGTTCAGGGAGTCGTCCTCCAGTTCTTTCTGTGGAAAAGAAAACAGAGATTGACACTTCTGGCGTTTTCCTCATTTTGTTATTAAATGAGCTCATGGCTGAGGAGAAGAAAGCCTACACTGAACACACCACATGGCTCTGAACAGAACGAATGTTGAACACAAAAATACAGGAGAGAGAGAGAGAGCGATTGAGAAAAAAATCATCAAAACACAGAGTGAAGTGAGCTGAGAGCTTAGTAGTTCCAATGTTAGGGACTACCGGGATCTGAGGAGATACTTTCATCCCACTACTAAGATAACAAGAACGCCAATATTTCTGACATGGAGAAGGAAAATATTTTCATACACTCAAATAAATACAAGCTCTCTGCAAAGCTGTGAAAATAAAGTTGAAACAAAGAACGAAACTAGACACATTTTTGTCTTTGGTAAATACATTTTTTGGAAAGCGAGGACAGAAAAAGAATGTTGTCGACTAACTTTTAAATAGACTACGTCATTATGTGAACGATGTGTCGAGACGCACAAAAGGAGAAACACTAGTAAAGTTGGTCTGAGGAGTGTGACGTTACTCACCTGTCTGTTGTTATTGACCATAAAGAAGTCCTAAAACGCAGCCAAGGAGCAAGGGAGATGCAGCACTCGTTAGAAAAGAAGCGCAGTTTGGTGAATACAGCCAAAAAAACAAACACAATACAAGCTCATACCAAATGATCATGGTGAATGGTTGTGATTGATGAAGTGTATCGGTCTATGCAAGCAGACTCTAGAGTAATAGATTGATGGTACTGTAATGTGATGGTGCACTTTGGCAGATGCGTGCAAGGTTGCATTAGGCGTTATCATTATCAATCAAGCTTCGTGTTCTAATAACAGTACATCGGTCAGCACTTAGTGTAGTTTACAAATGCAAAGTGAGTTCACAACCTAAAGACTTATGGTAAATATTACAGGCAGTTTCGTGTCAATAAAGGTCAGTGTGTTTTTTTGGGTTATTTTCAAATGATCATCATACATCATGCATAAGTGCAGTTTATTGTGGTGTCCCATGCAAAGGAAAAAAAAACATGGCCTTTTCTTTATTTGACAGGGCTGAAATCATGCAGCTATTATTAGCGCTCTTCAAACTGACACATCCTTGTGTCTGTCCAAGCACTATGAACACCGTGTCTCTGTTTTTCCAACAAGGGCCCATTCTGTTTCCCCCGGTGACACCATGGTGATCATTATGCATTATTCAAACATCAAGGCGGTTGGAATACCATGGCCCGGGCGCTGCGGGCTAGACTGAGTAAACTCGCCAATGAACTTCTCATAAAACAACCGCCTTCATTCATTCACGTCTGGTACACTTTTATTTTAAAAGGAGGATATCATTTAAATAGGGTTCATCAGGGAGGATCTGGGGAAATGTCTTACAGCGCTAAGGCTAAATTTAGAGCTTTCAGTCTTTTTTTGGGGGGGGGGGGGTCACATACTCTTATTTGAATGTAGCAGATACTATGTAGATGTGATGCACCTACTACGGCATTAGTGGCTAAACGATACCCCCTACCTCGTTCATTCCTAAAGTGCCATGTTTCATGCATGAGTGAGTCTATAATGTTCATGGGTTACAGCCCATATTGATGTAGATGAGGAGATTGAGGGATGAATGACGGGTAAAAGAGAGAGAGAGAGAGACCAGTAGAAGATAAAAGACAGAGAAATTGTCTTTTACCTCTTCTGCTGTAGAGGTACAGTACCTGTTGTCTCTGGTAAGCAGAGAAAGTCTTCTCGATGTCCACCAGGTCAAGGATCTTGAAAACTCTGTTGTCGTCAACCTCTGCCCACACCGTTCCCTCCAGCTTGTTCTGCAGAGGTGGAGGTTTTACATGAATACTGGGCTGTTCGTTAATCCAGTCCCTCAACGCTTTAAGCGATCCCACTCACATAGACATTAAACAATACCACCAATGTCTTGCAAATCGACACAAGTAAATACAACTTGGTAATCATCAACACTTTTGACATAGTTCTACGTTAATGAAGCAGCCAGTTTTAGATTGATTTAACAGGTCCACTGTAAACTCCAACAGTACATTTCTGGTGATCCTCCGACAGCATATATAGAAATGCTTTGAATGCAAGAACATTGCATGTCTGCCCTCTGAAGCCTGTTGCCCTGTTGGCCATTTCAAAAAGGTGCTACAAGTAAGCTTAACTTCTGCTAGGTTTTGCCACTATAGGAGTCAACCCATTCTATCAGGGTCCTTTTAACATGATTGGCATTGTCTCCACAGCAGGATCGAGTTCAGTCAAGCTTTGGTATTCCCAAAAGATTATCACTCCCAGCATTCCTGAAGCACTAACCTCAGCCAGCTTGGACCAGTTGAAGGACTTGAGTGGGTTGGAAGGCTGAGGGATGTTCTTCTTATTCGAAGCGGGTCCCAGGGGCGCCCCAGGGGGCGGCGGAGCTCCACAGAGAGGTGGGCGACCCGGGGGTGGTGGGGGCCCACCTGGGGGTGGGGGTGGGGGAGGTGGCATACCACCTGGCGGAGGAGGGGGCGGTGGTGGGGGCATACCGGCGGACATCGGGGGCGGAGGAGGGGGCAGGGGTCCACCTGGAGGTCCAGGGATGAGAGGAGGGCCCCCAGGGACAGTGGCAATCTGCCTCTGCAGGAAAGACAGGACAGACTCAACTGAGCATGACAGTCAAATAGCGGAAAAAAAGTAAACTGAATCATATGAATCAGCACATAGCTTTATTTATCTCCTTAAATGTCGGCAGAAGGCCCTGTTCACCCTGCAGTGATTGATTATACAGAATTGATTATGACACACTTAAGGCCAATTTATTGTCCAGACGACCAAAATTACATAAAAGAGACAGAATTTGTGTCTGGTAGGGCGTCGCAGATCTGGATACGGCCAGCTGTCTAGTTAATGTTTTTAGCATCCTAGCAGGTAGCTAGCAGTGCCAGCTGTAAAATTAATATTTGACTTAATTAACGGTCAGGGAGATATCATTTCTAGGTTAATGATCAAAATGTTGAAAGAGAAACAAAAATCTGTCTCTCAGGATTGATCTGCCTTCTCTTCAACCATTTTCAGTGACTTCAATTCACTCTTGGCTGAAAGTTAGCGTACCGTGTTGAGTTCGTGTAGCCGGACCGTGAGTTCAGACAATTGCTGTTTGACCGACTTGTGCTCGCTGCTCTCCCTCTCCAACTTCTCCTTCATCTTGTTGAGCGTCTGCATCATGTCATCCTTCTCTTGAGTCTTGGCGTCGCACTCGCGCTCCTTCTTCTCGAGCTTCTGCTGTAACTCGTGGTGCTCTGAGAAGAGGAGTCAGTAGAGTTTAGGGACTTGTTTATGACATTTCTAATGGAGATTTATTAACTTGTCATTACCAAAAATAATAGACCTCACCCTTGCGCATTTTCTCCGCCTGCTCCTTCCACTGTTTGACCTCGTTTTCGTTTACAAGCCTGGCAAGGTTAAGAGGAGGGAGAACAGTTGGAAGCTGTAACATCAAAGTCTGGAGCCGTGCGGTTCTCTTTTGTTTAGACGGTAAGGGCAAGCAATCATCTCCCATTTCAATCAAATATTACTGAGTCATGAAGGGGCTTAGAACATACATGCGGACCACGTTCTTCACGTTGAAGTTCTCAAGCGGGGTCACGTCGGGGTCGTGACCTTTGTCATTCTGTAGGACCATCTGCTGGACGATGCGGTCAAGGAGGAGCCAGTACTGCACAGTGTTCCCACTCCTTTTATCTGCAGGGCACAAAAGAAGGTCAATCCCAAATAGCTGCCCGTATTTCAAAAGCAAGATGAGGAGCCTCAGAAATGATGAGTTAACCATGATGTTGCCTGCATGACTGCCTGTATTTTTACTGTGGTAATAACAGGGATTCTTTTTTTTTACCTTCTCCATCGATTATAAACTGGCTTCTTTGGAATGATGCATCTGCCCCCCCATACATTAACTTTTCATCCCACTTTTTAAAACTTGATAAAATAAAAATGAAATAAAAACTTTGATCACAAAAAATAAGTCAACCAAAATGAAAGACGAACTTCAAACTTTTTGAACATTTTCATCCATGCCGATTAGATTACACTAAACAAAGGAATTAATCTGTGGTTTCAACAAAGTATAAAGGACAATTCATGGGGACGCATTACAAATCTGACCTTGGCCTCCTTCACAAGCAGAAAAGAGGCCAACAGTTTACATTACTGAACGTTTTACTGAAGCTGCGTGGAGGAGGAGATATTTACAGGGGTGAAGACAGCTCCATGGACCGTAGTAGAAGAGCCCAATACAGCTGTGCTCCAGTTCCACAGGAGAGGACAGAGAACAACGGGCCGTTTGTGGAGGGAAGCAAGCGACGGGGGAAACACTACACTATGGATGATCGCTGAGGTCAAGCTGCTGTTTTCTAATGATGGAGGTCAAGGCAAACACTCACCCAAGTGCGTGTGTGTGTGTGTTCTTGCATAACTGTATTTATTTGAGTGTTTTGGGCTTTTTTGAATGGCGGGCTGTTTTCATGTTTGTGTCTCTGTGTCTGTGTGTGTGTGTGTGTGTGTGTGTGTGTGTGTGTGTGTGTGTGTCACTCACGAGGCATGAGGAGACAGTGGTGCAGCACAGACATGAAGTGCGGGTACGCGTCTGTGTGGTTCATCTTCTTCCGGATGAGGTCGAACACCTGGCTGGCACTCTTCGTGTCTATATGCACCTGGAGAGCAGCACCAGACATAACATTTACTTTATATGTTATATAAACCCCAGGCTGAAAAACCACACAATGTAAACACCGGCTCAGACCTGAGAAAGGGATTCAACTTACCGACTCGAAACGTCTTGCGAGAGCAAGCTCGTCGTCATTTCTCAGCATTTCAAAGTAATCTAAATGCCTGTGATGAAAAGGGGGAACAGATAAATCAGTAACAAGTAATATGAACGTTTTAACAGCGAGAACAAGGTAGTCAACTGGGAGCATCACCATACCTGTCTAGCGTGGCGTTATCGTGAGACCTCAGTTTATCAATGATTGGTTGGATACCCAGCATTAGGAACTCGTATCTTAGATGCACCCTAAATTCCAAGCTCGTCTATGGGTCACATAAACCAAATGCAGAATGTGAAACTCATGAAGGCAACTGAAACAGATGGCTCTAAAGATAAAATTATACGGCGCAAGTATGGTCAGGTATAGTGCTTACCTCCCCTGCTCCTTGGCTGAGAATAGCGTTAATGAAGGACATGATTGCTGTTTTGAGGCTGACCTCGTCCCTGTACCGGCCTGTGCTCCTGTCCAGATCGTTTAGTAATGTCTGAAGAGAGACATTAGTGTTACTTTACATCCCACAGTCACATTCATCAAAATCTTATAAGACCAGATCAGACACAGAATCACCTGCCCAAAATGTTCTTAGAGCTGGCACTTTTGTGTTCAGATTATTAAAACTTGCCTTCAGCTAAAGCAATTATATGCTAAATCAAGTTCTGGCTCATTCCTAGACACTATCCATCACTCTCTCACCTGCAGGCACAGAATCAATCTATCTAAAAGGATTTAATACAGATTTACACATTAGTTGCAAACTTGTTTTCAGCCAAAGGAAAACCATTTGCAAGAGCTCTGGCTAGGCCCCCTTCTAGTTATGATCCATCCCTGTTGACTAGGCACGATTCATTCCTCTAGCCTACTCTATGACATAGTTTCTATGCTTCAAGTTCCTGTCTATCTCTTGTTCACCTGAAACCGCGTCCGCTCGCAGGCAAACTTCTGGTAGTGCAGCATGGCTTCCAGGATCTTCCTGTGGCCTCCGGGCACCAGGCACACTGCGCCCATGATCTCCAGGACGGCCACCTTGGTCTTGATGTTCTCGGTGGCCAGGCTCTGAGCGATGATGTTGATGCTCTCCGAGTGCGAGAGCACGTGGGCGCGGCCCTGCGAGTTGTTCATCAGTGCCTTGATGCAGCCTATGAGCGAGGTGTGGATCTGCGACTCCGTGGTCTCGTAGTCCATCGTCTTCAGGAAGTTCAGGATGCAGGTGAGGCCGTCCAGGTCGATAAACCGCGTCACAAACCTGCCGGCAGAGAAACAGAGTGTGAATTTCCGAAGATGATATTTTACATTGTTGTTGCTCTCCATACATCCGTCTCATCTGGTTTGAAAAAAATGCTGCAATGGGTCATGACGGTAATGGCAACACTGAAAACTACAATACTAAACTAGTTATTGCAACAGCAACTGCTAGAGATATGCGTGTGTGTGTGTGTGTGTGTGTGTGTGTGTGTGTGTGTGTGTGTGTGTGTGTGTGTGTGTGTGTGTGTGTGTGTGTGTGTGTGTGTGTGTGTGTGTGTGTGTGTGTGTGTGTGTGTGTGTGTGTGTGTATATATATATATACATATACATATCGCTGCTTCACTGATGGTGGTTAAGTGGTAGAGCAAGGACCTAGCAATACCAAGGTCATAGGTTCTACTCCTAGAGAGTACAATTACTTCTCTTCTTGAAGTCGGTCTGGAAATTAAACGTGAAAAGATGCCTCAGCTCAGCCATCGCCTCATAAACTCAGTCACTGAAGCTTTTCACAGAGGTCTGAGCTGGGCAAAAAATTAACTCTGAAGGGGGGGGGGGCGGGACAAACGAGACGGACGTCCAGTAGCCCTTTGAGGTGAAACGGGGTCAGGGGTGACAATTTGACCTTTGGGGATCAGGAGGTCAGGATTAATATCCAGGGCACACACTACAGAGTATGAGGAACTCACACACACTGAATGGACTCCTAAACCAGACGGAGGCCACATGTTCGTCAGGCCTCTTCTCTCTTTTCCCTCCTCCTTTCTCCTCTCAGCAGAACCGAGATTTATGACACATGAGGTCACCGCAACGAATGACAACGCTCTGCACTCGGGGCAACTGTGGCGACGCAAACCCCGTTTCCCGCTTTAATTAAAAGTGACAAAGTCGCCGCGTCTCAAACACGGCATGGCGACATGCCTCTGCGTATTAGCACTTTGAGTTTTACAGACGGGGGTGGGTGGGTGGGGGGGACACACGGTAATCAGTCCCAGGAGTGCTCTGGTATGAATCTCGGGGTGCACGTGTATGGGTACCTCATTGGTTGTGTTCTGAGGGCTGTTTTGAGGCTCTCGATGGTCTTGTTTCGCTCCTCCTCATCCTCCTTCTCCAGAGCCAGGAGTGTTTTTCTCTGAAAGAGAGACACAAGTTATCCCTTTCTGTCCAAGTTCTACGGTAGAGTTCTAATTTAGGCAGTAAGTGTCTTACGACTTCAAGAATTTCAGCTTAAAGTGGCACTGATTTATATCCAGAAACGAGTCAGCCAGTCAGTCTTGGCTGAACTGCCAGGCCCTATTTTACAAATCCAGAAGAACCCATTTAGACAAGTAAAGAATGAGTTACATACAATACAATGTTGACGTTTTGATGGACACATTGTCTGTTTTTATAGGTGTCAGTGTGGTGAAACTCATATCATGCTAGTTCCAGTTCAAAGAGCCCTACATAGACCGTGTAATTTCAAGCAGGTTGTGCAGTAAGCACGGAGACCAACCCTTACTAGAGGAACGATTCCATTCAGTAAGACGTGAATGTAGCCAAAGTCTGCCTCAGAAGTCCATGAGGTTAGATCCACCTCAGAAGTCCATGAGGTTAGATCCGCCAGACTGTCATCACACACTACTCCTGTTTTACATGGGTATTTTTTTTTCTTCTACCTTTCCCAGTCTGGGCTACAGTGAAATTTCCTGAACATTCAAGGTCTTTGCAGCGCGCTTCTGGACTTGAGGAGTGATAAGATCTGTCAGGTCCCAGTGCTGCTCCTGGGTTTTTGGTATCATTTTGATATCAGTTCTCACTATGTTGGGCTGCTTCCCAGAAGCTCCCACACCTGCCAAACCACACCGTACAATAACAGAGTAACCAGAATGCGGGAGACAAGCACCACCTGCAAGTGACAAGCAAGGTCGTGTACTGACTTCAAAATGACTAGCGGATAGATTTCATCTGGGCGGCAGAAGTGATATTTATTCTAAGCATCTACATTAATTTTTTTTGCACAGCACTTTCAGTCTGAAATGCATGGTCTTGAGCCAAAAGAATATATGCTACAGGCTGAGAAATTACCACCTCTGTAGCAATAACTGAGCTTAAGAAAGATGCATAGCATTCATTATAAACACACACAAAAGACTGCAAAGAATTGCCAGAGAAAAAGAGGCCTTCATTCAGTAAGGCTTTAATAGAAGAGCTTAGCGAATGAGCTGACTTGTAACACTATGTCGTCCTGATGAATGCTATGAGGTATAGATTAAGACGTGGTGTGTGTACTTACGGCGGCCATGGAGTTCAGCTGGTCTATGTAGTACTCAGGCCAGCTGGTAGCCCCTTTGTTTTCCTCCTGCTCCTAAAAATAAGGGGAAAAATGAAGAGCGTGAGTGTGTGTGAATGTGCGTGTGTTTGAGCCTGTGTGTGTGTGTGTGTGTGAGATGTGTCTGCACATGTTCTTGTGTGTGTGTGTGTGTGTGTGAGAGAATGTGTATGCACATGTTCGTGTGTGTGTATACTGACTCACACTCTCTCTCACACACACACACACACACACACACACACACACACACACACACAATCATGTGGGTATGACAGTGTGCACAGCATACACTGAGCAAACACACAAGACCACAGCCACAGTCTTCAGGGATTAATTGCTCAATAGCTCAACTATGTGTCAAACAACGATGTCCAAGGTTTTCTCTTTCAGCCACATTTCATCAAGCCGTGCATGGGACGCCACCGCTGGGAGAGCCAGGCTTGTCATCGGGACAAGCCGAGAACACGCAACGAGTGAACCAGGAACACAAGTTTCCAAGGAGACGCTGGGAAATTACATGGTGTCAGGCTGGTGTCGGGCTGGTGTGGAATATTATTATTGGGAATGACGTGCCGTCGGGGGGTGGTGTCTGGAGGTTCCTTAGGAATGACAAATATGAAGGGGGCGGGGGGGCTGCTTTGGCGCTAATCACAGTGACCTTGTGAGTTCTGCTTTGGCACGGTGTGTAAGAGAGTGTGTGTGTGGCAGAGAGACACGGAAAGCGTGTCTGTACATGTGTGTGTACATGTATGTGTGAGTGTGCATGTATGTGTGAGTGTGTATGTGTGTGAGTGTGCAAGTATGTGTGTGTCCGTGTGAGTGTACATGTATGCATGTGTGAGTGTGCATGTGTGAGTGTGCGTGCGTGTGTGTGTGTGTGTGTGTGTGTGTGTGTGTGTGTGTGTGTGAGTGCTGACCGCTCAGACATGGCCGCTCTCGGCCCGTCTCTCCTGCCGTCGCAGTGGCAATCTCACTAGCCAGGCATTTCCTCCTTGGAACAACAGAAATAACAGCAGGGCTTTCAGCAGAACATTCATCACCAGCCCAAGGGCCCGGGGGAGACAGAGCCCCACTTTACACACGACTACCTGCTAACACTCACACTAACCCTCAGTATGCACACGGGCACACACACAAGCGCTCCATGACACACAAAGAACACGCAAGACCAGCAAACTGCCTGTGATTCACATTATACACACACACACACACACACACACACACACACACACACACACACACACACACACACACACACACACACACACACACACACACACAAAACACTAAATGGCCAAAAAAATATGCCATGGTGCGCCACACACACCTCTTCCAAACAAGGGATCAGACCTAGAGCATTATGTCAGGAACAGTCAGGCCAGAAATAGCATGGCGCTAAAGTAGGGCGGCACAGATAGGAGGCCTATTTTATCAGAGGAGCATCCGTGACCCAGAACTCAAAGTGGAGAGCAGAGAAACTTTGTTCTGTAGGCCCAGTTTTGAAAACGACTAGGGCAGGACTGATGAAAACCCTGTGAGATTAGTAATTAAATGGAATGTTCAAAAAGCAGCTTTTTTCCCCCCCTCTGCGCAGAGCTTGTCTGGCCAAATCAGCTTTGCAAGTTTTCATTAGGTCTGTATAAGATGGGTGTACACACACACACACACACACACAAGTGAGGGCAGTCTCAAAGCCAAAAGGAGAAATCACAGATATCTCAAGTTTCACAGCAGTGAAGTAGTAGAATGAGTGTTGAAAGTAGAGAACATGGGAAGAAAAATAAAACCCTATGGCCAGAGGAGGGCATTGTGGGAAAGCTGCCGGTGCCGGTGAGGCCTCCCTGGCGATCCATTTCTAATTAAGTCTGCATTTAGATTGCGTCACGGTGACTGGGGTGTTGAAGGGTAATGTGGTGAGGGTCTATAGGGTAGGCACACAAAGGGAGCACGAAGACAAACATTGAGTGACTTGTAATTTATTCGCCCACCACCAGGGGGTTTGGAGTATCCAGTGCAAAGCAAAGGGGGGGGGGGGGCAAAAGCAAAAGGACCTTATAATACAAACGGAACAATATTTACAAATGAGGGGAATATGCACAGCCACTACTACATATTGAGACAGAGATCTCTTTAAAAACACACACACACACACACACACACACACACACACACACACACACACACACACACACACACACACAAATCCGCCTCACACATCTGAGGATACTAGCTGAGAAAGAGCACAGAGAAAGTCTCCTTGTCATCAAAAATCTTCCCCAACTCACACTCCAACCCTTTTACCAGGGTGATTTTAATAGTTTGGATCAATTGATTGATTTTACAACCTCACAAAGGTTCAGCTGGACGGTGCCCTCAGGCACTGTGAGGGGCGTGGGTCTCTGGCTCTTTCACACGCCCTTCTCTCCAGCAAAGCCCCATGGGAGAGTTGGAGGGCGGGGGGAAGGGGGGCGGGTGGGCAGCCATCCAGTGGGCAGATTACAGGGGAACATGGGGGCTTCTGGGATGCGTGCCAACCCGCTCCATCCTCCTCCCCAGCCCGCCCCGCCGTGCACCTGTCCCCCATCCAGCATCCGCCACCAGGGTCCCTCCTGCGGAGGCGTTGCCACGGCGCCCTGGCAGGACACGCAGACCCCGGCACGGATGTCCGCCATGAACCTGACTCTGACTCTTCCCCCGAAGCGTTGCATCCAAAAGCGTGGGCCCTCGGGCAGCGTTAACGGCTGCCGCGGTTGGAACATTCGGAGGAGTGCAAATCAGCAAGCGTTCAGCTGCTCAAAAGCTGCTCTTTTTTTTCCCCCTTTTCGAAAATGCGATTCTCGATTTTTTTAGTAATCACCCAGGACAGAGAAATCAGACAGCAGGATCCTGCCCTGGCAACTCCGCTTTCCTGTTTGGGGGCTGCAACACACACACAAAAAAAAACAGTACAGTGTGTTCGAGATCAAGCATCTGTCATTTGCACAAATGTGCAAAAACGAGAGAGAGAGAGAGAGAGAGAGTGTGTGAGTGAGAGAGAGAGAGAGAGAGAGCAACAGGGAGGAAGAGAAAGAAAGAAGGAGAGAGAGTGTGGCAAGAAAAAAGTTGGACCTGCTATGACCCAGCCTTAGCCAAGAGAGGATGAGTCCTGACCTGATTAAATCACTTTCCAAACATAATTTCTTTTTTTAAAACGCAGAGGCAGCTTAGTCCCCTGATTCTACTCTTCAGAGTCGAGCAGTAAAGAGCGAACAAGCCAGCAGTCACATTTCCAGACGTTTCACTGAGAATTCATGTTAACAAATAACAGCTTTTTGAACCCAAACCTTGAAAATGTTCAATTACGTGAAATTGCACAGATTTGTTGTTGGTGTTGCTTTGTATAAAACCATTACAAGGTTTCACTTCAAACACACTGAAAAAAAAACCAGCTCTGTAAAAATCAATTCAGTTCGACGGAACACAATCATGCATTAAAAATGACACACCCTGGCAAAAAGTGTGTAAAGTGTTTTTCCAAATGCCAGTAAGCACTGAAACAATTAGAAAAGTGAAATCAAACAAAGTAAGTCCTGAAATATGAACTGCCATGGTAAATTCTTGGTAAGTTCATAGTGCTGACTAAGTACAAGACGAAGAAGAGATGAAGGTTGCACCAATCCAGTGCTGCGTTCAAAGTATCAAATGTCTCTGTACACAAGTGCAAAACTAAATAAATCTGAAATATGATTCAAGCCAGTCCATGCTAGAGACATTGCGGTCTTGAGGGTGATACTAGGGTGAGCCACTGCACCATTACGCCTCCAGGCGGCTAGTTAAAAATCAAGACTGAGGCATAAATCAATTCACAGGACGCAAATCCATCCGGTCAAGGGGTGAGAATACCAGATGGCTTTTTAGCTCCTGATGGCAAACACTGTTTTATTGTCGAGGGGCTGCCAGTACAAACACACGACAGAGCTGCTGACTGACTAAACAAACAAAATGATCGATACGGACTGACTGACTGCTAACTCCACCCGAAAAGACTCAAAAGCTCCTTCCACGTGACGTGAGTTATGTCTCAGACCATCGAGACAAGCGTGGGGGTCAATGTGGCCGTGTGTCCAGAATATGCACTATTGACCTATTCCTGACAGAAATGGCCGGATAACAATTATTTAGTTAATTAGCTCAGCCATTCCATTCAAGTCGGGGCAGCTTGTTCAGCGGACCGTGACTTTTAAACTTTAGAAGCCGACAGAGTCGGAGTAGAAGACGGTGCTCCATATATATTTTTTTCCTTCTTTCAGAGAAAGGCCCAACAGTGATCCAATTCATTGAGTTTCCAGGAGTAACGTGCTCCAGCGGCGCTGCCTCCCTGGAAACACAGTTCCGATCGCTGCCAAAATGCTTTGGGCTTAACTGCGGTGGGGACGGGGACACACCCAGACAGATAGGTGCGGTGGAAAGTATCGATGCCCTCCACTATGACCTCATGTGTGCCGCTTCGGCGCAGAGATCGCCAGCCAAGGCAAACAAGACATCCATTCATTCAGACGGACCCTTGGCGCTCCTCACTGTCAGTGAATCCCCCCACCCCACTGCTGCTGCCTGACTGTGGAGCTGCCTGAGTTGTGTTTGATTGAGGAGCAAAACAGAGTCTCTTCAAGCACTGAATAAACTGGTGGGGTGGGAGAGCAAAACATTGGGAGTGGGTGGTGGGGGCAGGGGCTAACGGGAGGGTGTTATACCCACGACGAGGTGCACTTTGTGGGCTTGGCCGCCCTGGCGACGACCCTCAGGGCCCCCAATGGAAAACAAAAGCTGCACCTGCGAAGGAGAGACTTTCCTGTTTGCTTTGGAAGGCCGAGCACTTCCCTTCCCTTCCCTTTCTCCCTCTCTATCCCCTCCCTTTTTTCTCCACTCACTCACTCGCACACTGTCTCTCTGTCCAATGCTTCCTCTCTCCCTTCCTACCTCTCTCTTTCTCTCTAACGCTTCCTCCCTCTCTCTCTCCCTTCCTACCTCTCTCTCTCCATTCCTATCTCTCTTTCCCCCCCTTCCTACCTCTCCCTCCCTCTCCCCCTTTCCTACCTCTCCCTCCCTCACAGGCCTTTGGGGAGCTGTGCCAAGCCCCGCTCTTTGGGCCAGCAGCCAGAGACGCTGCTGAGTCGGCACTATTGCCCTTGCACTGCCAAGACCTGTCTCCCCAACAGCCACGCCTCTCTCTCTCTCTCTCTCTCTCTCTCTCTCTCTCTCTCTCTCTCTCTCTCTCTCTCTCTCTCTCTCTCTCTCTCTCTCTCTCTCTCTCTCTCTCTCTCTCTCTCTCTCTCTCTCCTCTCACAGTCCACCCTATCATCTACCCTCCATCCGTCCCTCTCTCCCTCCACCTCTGTTAGCCAGAGACATGTGGGGGTTTATCCCTCCCTGTCTCTCCCTCTGCTGTCAAATTAATTGCGCCTAAAGCGCTCTAATCGGTTCAAAATTTTGGCAATGGCGAGGGGTACACTTTCAACATGCCCCTGCCAGCCTGGCAAACCAAACTAAGGAGTCGGCCACAAACAGCAGGAGCCGGAGGAAGGAGGGAGAGGCCACGATGTGTTTAAGAGAGGCAGGTCATGCGTAATTGCATTTTTTTTATATTCTGGCACGGTGATAAAAACAGGGGCGGTTAGAGACTGAGGCATTTTTAACCCCCTGGTGCACATGTTCAGAACCTCAGATTTAGCTCCAGCAGCCCTGGGCAGAGCTTAATGAGGCCTCGAACTGGGCCACTACAGGTTGACGTGAGAGCAGTGGGCACACTGCAGGTTGATGTGAGAGCAGTGGACCACACTGCAGGTTGACGTGAGAGCAGTGGGCACACTGCAGGTTGATGTGAGAGCAGTGGGCACACTGCAGGTTGATGTGAGAGCAGTGGGCACACTGCAGGCTTTGGTCGGAGTCATAGTGGCATGGCCCACTTATGCCATGTCCCCACACTTCCATTCTCATTTTTCTGACAGCTATTCATTTAGTGGACGGCTTTGTCCAAAGCGTCTAACAGCACTGTATGGCTATACTGTATGGTTCCCCCTGGGTATCAAAGCCATGATCCACAGACTCGTCTCAGTTGGATAGAGAGGTCAACCAGACATGTGTGTACAGTGTATTTAACTGTGTGGACGGACAAATCACACACACACAGCTCCACTCGAGTGACAAGAGGAACTCTGGGAATTGAAGTACAAACTTATGAGAAGGGGATCCTGGTGACCCAATTAAAACCACTCTCATCACAGCCCCCCATGCTAAGAGTACGGAGAGGGAAAGAGTGGGTTCATTTTTTTTTTACTTCAAGAAAAGGCTACTTTCCTAGACTAGGTTGAGGAGGGAAAAGGGTGAACCAAAGATTTAACACCTTGGTCCAGGGAGTCTGTTAGAAGTACGAGAGTCAGCTTTTAACCAGACTTCCTCTTTCTGACCACTATGCTGTCCTGTCTCGTTTTTTTCTTTTCTTCTTCTATCCAGGAATCCTCTGGCCCTTCACTGCTGCTCCCCCCCCCCTTCTTCAGAGTACCCCTAATTCACCCCAAACTGCGACTCCAGCAGCACTTCTGTTAGTGAATTTCCTTCCTCTGCCAAAGCAATGATTTTTCCATGATTTCCTCAGCTTACTCTAGGCTTTGGACCCAGACTGCTACCTCTTCTGCTCTCCTGCCAAACTATGAATCATCCCTCTCACTCAAACGCAATACACTCACTAACTGTACTCCAATACCATGTATTTGGACTCTACAGTGAGTACACTTCACCTCACTCACTGACTGTACTCCAATACCATGTCTTTGGACTCTGCAGTCAGTACACTTCCCCTCACTCACTAACTGTACTCCAATACAATGTCTTTGGAATCTACAGTGAGTACACTTCACCTCACCTCACTGAGTACACTCCAATCACAGTGTCATGGCTTTCTGAACACCGAAGGCCTCCTACACCAAGGATCAAACAGCTACTACTCTACTTGCCTGAACACCAATCAATCAAACAAGTAGAGGAAGTGGCCTTGTCTTTTGTGTGCGCCTTTTAGGAGTTAATCACAAGTGACAGATCTCTTCAATCACACCACAAACGCTTGCTCAGCATCACTGATTGATATGCGTATGTTTGTGTATCTGATTACTTCCTCTGGACTGCCACTGTACACAAGACACTGTTGGATGGAGTTAGGACCTGTCTTTGACTTTGTCTTTGAATCCCATCCTTCAAGGCACTCATTCCATCTACACCGGGGCATCACCACACCCTGTCAGACAGACAAGACCAGACCCGAGACCTCATAGCAAACATGTGAGACTCCCTCAAACATTGATACCGCTGGTGTTCTTTGGCAAAGTGTTTAATCCACGGTCTTTGTGTTACACCCAACAGATAATAGGGGTTCCATTAAAGTACGTTTAAACAGAGCCCTGCTGCCAGCATCCAAACGTTCCATCAGCTTGGGTAGGGAATGACATCAGAGAGAGAGAGAAAGGCAAGAGCATGTGAGACTAGCAAATGATGATAAAATGATGAAAAGGATATTTACAAGGAAGAAAAGCCTTTAATGGATTTAATCCCAGTCATTTGTCTGTGAGACCTGGACTGCTCAACTAAGCTATCTACAAAGGGGACGTCATAACAAACGTGTGAGACCAAATCAATCATCACTGCTGCTGTCCATCTGCACAGCGTTAAACCCACTGGCCGTGCCACTGGCCACCCAACTACTAAACAAAAATAATTTTAACATGTACATCAGTTTGGACTGGAAGAAAAATTACAGCAGGGAACATTTCTTGAGATGATAAGAATATCTACAAGGGAGAGACACTAAAAGCCTATTTGGATTTAATCACACTCATTTCTCTTCAAAACCTGGACTGCTCCGCTACCTACGGAGGAGATTTTCCATCTGTCTTTGTTTTCCCGAAACTGCACCATGGTTACCTGAAGATGACTCAAGACGGACGTAATTGATGAACTACCTGGCTCTGAACACACTACACCGTGTTGCCTTCATGAAGGAGTGTCTTATGGCAGAGCATTTATCGGAATGTACATGTTGGGCTGTGCAGAGAGGTCAGGACAAGGTCATGGGGTCAGAGGCTAGAAAGTTAAACCTGCAGAGGGAGGAGTGCCTAGACCTCAAGGAGGGAAATTTCACCCCGATGAGCTCACAGGACACAACAAGGTGCCAAATGTAGCATCAACCTCTTAACTGCAGACACTCACCACTGGGCACAAGCCGAGTCCAACAGAGAGGCTGTAATTACTCGACATAGTAAGGCCGTTACAAGGCACAGATATATCCACTCAAATGTGAATATTCTATTGTAGTTTTTCATCCCTAATATACTTTTCTGTTAGTAAGGGCTGTGGTCATTATTCAACGCATGTATATCTCGTCTCCTCTTTGGATGTGTGGTCAGATACTACCCTGTGGCTTAGATAGCATGGGATCTTTTATAAGCCCTCGCTGAACTGACCGTAGACTATGAAAGGGCAAAAAAAAATTATAACACTAGCCATACAGCACAAGCACCTCCTAAGGTCTCATCACCTCCAAACATCCTGCTCTTTATCGGTGCCGCTAAGCACTTCCATGCCACGCTATGCAGCATTAACGGCAGGATGCAGCCACGGACGATGCCCCTTTAGGAGGGGGAGCGGAACATCAGAAATATCCGGCATCTGATTTCACAGGCAACGTAAAATGGTGGAGCGAGAGAGAGAAAGAGCTATGGAACAGCTTCTCGGAAGATGCCGACCGTGTGAGGGTGGGGGTCCATGATTGTAGTCTTAGCTCTGCTCCGGATGGGAGGTTGAACTACATGATGAATGTTCTACTTACGCACACTGCTCTCCGGAAGGTCACCACAATTACCTGATGAAGCAGTTTGGCTCATAAGTGCAGCTACAGAACCACTGATATATGCCTCACCATCCTGGCTTACAACGGAGAGCTGGTGGCCATAGCCTTTCATTAATAAACGCTGTTGTGAGAGTTGCCCCTGTGACGCCCATGATTGACCCTGCACACTAGGGCTGATGCCAACATGATGAAATTGACCAAAATGGTGTTGTTTTTCAGCAGGGTGGACAGACATACAGATCATTACGAGTCAGGTAGGCTGAGGGGTGTTTACCTTCTTCTTGCTGCAGTAGATCTGCCATTTCTTCTCCGCCGGAAGGTTAAACATGGCCTCCCTGTGCTTCTCTGTGAGGTCCAACTCATCCTGCACAGAGACGAGGAAGGGAGAGAGAGAGAGAGAGAGAGAGAGAGTGCAAGTACATTACTAGATTGTTGATTGTATAATGTATATTATAAACTGAGTACATTACTATATTGTTGTACCTACTAGCTTTGGCAACAGTGCATAACAGGCATACCAATAAAGCAACATTGTCTCTCAATTCAATTCAATTTCAGACACAAACACAGAGAGAGAGAGAGAGAGAGAGAGAGAGGACAAACAGTTAGAACCTGGCAAACGCTCAAAACCACACACACAGTCACTGCACGGCTCATGACACGACATGAAACATCGATGCAGACTCGGATATGGAAAATTACAACAGGCCTCTAGTTGCCATTAAGTGCAAACAATGGCGTTACATTCTCATTGTTATTATATGGCTGGATGTGAACCATCTGTAAAAGGCGTCAGTGCAGACTGCTCCAATCTGGCCCTGGGCGGTGTGTGTGTGTGTGTGTGTGTGTGTGGCTGGGAGGGGAGCCTGAGTCGCTGAAGAACAATACTCCACCATCGAAACAGCCGATAGCACAGCACGCCGACGGAAACCACAGCGGCCCCTGCTTGTTTTTCAAACTTTCCCTTAACCTACAAATACTTCCTTCCTCTACCAGTGAACAAAGCAGTGGGGAAAGTCAGGAAGTAGAGGTGGAGTGAGAGAGGGAGAGAGAGAAAGTGGATGAAGGAGGAGAGGAGAGGAGACGAGAGGAAAGGAAACTGGCTGGTCACGGCTTCCTTCACAGTCGCCTGTCGAGGTTCCCATGCATGGCCCAGGCCAACAGGTGGCCACACTCACGTTCACGCTTTGGAGTGTTTTTTCTAGAACTCTCCTGAATGTTTTCCTGGCATTTCAGTTTCTTCCATACAATGCGGATATACACAATTCATACACACCCAATGTTATGACTGACTCCTAAAAACATTCTTCTCTCTCTCTCCTCATATACTTAAAATAACATAACCCAAACATACACTCACACACACACACACACACACACACACAGTTGTGGTTGGCTGCTCTTGTGAATGAGAGTGGATTCACATATCTGACAGAGGGAAAGCCACTGTGTGCACACACACACACACACACACACACACACACACACTCACCCCATTCCAAGAGTCCTGGCTAGCTGACACTGACTGTACTGTTAAATCATCTACACACATGTGCACACGCTGATCCTGTCACGCTGTAAATCTCATGTTCATATTCACTCCCAAACCCATATGCATACACACAGAGACACACACACACACACACACACACACACACACACACACACACACACACACACACACATAATGGAGTCAGCAGAACACCGCAACACACACACACACATGCAGCACATCCAGCATATTTACTGCCCTGCTGGGAATGGGAATGAAGCTAGACTTAAAAAACGTCAGCACCCCTCCACTCCACCTTATGGAGGGGTTTACTGTCCACGAGATCTCACTCTGGCACACCCATCTCCTGGAGGAGCACCACATCTCTCTCCCAGTGTCCCACAGCGACCCCAGCAACCATCACACACCAGAGTGGCAGCAGCAGCTGGGGCAGCAGGGGCAGTTAGGGAGCTGGGGAGCTGCGGGAGGCTCGAGGGAGGGGTAGCTCCTCTGGTGCGGCCCCATCACGGCCTTATTCTCGGGCGGCGGAGCCCTGTGGATTCGTTAAATTAGTACCTGCGCCCGTTGCATAAGCTCCGCACGCATTCCTTGGCAGCTGCGCTCTCTCCGAGCCAAACACGAGCCAGATGTTTTGGGCGCAAAGTTAATAGCTTCATGCACCAGTTATCGAGAACATCCCCTGAACCCCTTCCACACTCCTACACACCCACGTAAACACACACACACACACACACACACACGCTTATATACAAGCACACACACACTGTCTCTCTCTCTCACACACACACACACTTTCTTATACAGACATTCTCACACATAAAGTCTCATTTCTATGGACGAGAACCTGAACGTACAATGCAAATGGCCTCTCAACGACCCTGGCACCCCGAGGAAGAGATATTCCCAATAAACAAATTAGGAATTTGATGTACTGTTCTGTCCGCGGCTGGACACAGACTGCGCCAGCATGTTTGATTGAGCCTAATTGTGTTTGCTTAGTTAGGCCTGGCTGAAGATGAGATGAACACAGACTCACGTTGCTAGTGGTTACTGAGGCAGCCCCAGACTGTTGAGAACACACCAAAAACAGCAACGTTTTCCTGTAGCTCAACGGGTTGACCAAGCTGCTAGTAACACAGACATAGGCTCGATACCCAGACAGCACACCTACTGATGGAAATACTGCATGCTAACTATGCACTGCTAAATGTGTTTGATAAGTGTGTCTGCTAAATGAATATATGTAAATAGAAATAGGTCCATTAGACTCTGCTTGCAGAATGCCCACGGTCGGTCTCTGGGCCTCCTTGAATGTTAATGGTTTCCTGTCTGAACGGCCATGGTGACAGACATATCCCTGACCACCCCAGGAAGGACAGGAAGTAGACCATGATCTCACTTCCTGTCTGATGGAGTTTCCAGTATTCCCATTTGGGCTGCATCTCTGGGATGTACGGAGATTAAATTGCAGTCTCAGCAGGAATTCTGCCCATCCCTTGTAATGCACCCCCCCCCACCCCTCTCTCTGTCTGTCTCTCTTTTTCTCTGTCTCCCTTTGTTTCTTTCTCACGTACACACAGCCACACAGAAACACACGGACACACACAGGGTAGGCCTAAGACACAAAGACATAATTGTACTATGTGAAGACACCTCTCTCGGCATACTGATGCACTATGTCATTTTTATGAGGGGAAAGTCCAGGCTTCTCCACGGTTGCTTGCTGCATGCGATACGTTTGTCTGTGTATGTGTGTGTGTGTGCGCGTGTGTGTGTCTGTGGTATTCAGCCTCCCATGAGGTCTTCCATGTGGTGCCAAGACCAGGGGGGGAGCTGGCAGGCATCTTCCTTTATCTCACCCCCCCGAGCATCCAAGCTCAGCCCCGGACCGACGGAGAGGCAGGCGGCAAGCCCGACAAGTTGCAAGGGGAAAGGGGTATCGGATCGCCGATGGCACGCTTTTGATATGGGAGATCATTCTGGACTCAAACCGCGCTCAAGCCACATGGCGGGTCCGAACAAGTTGAGGTGGTAATGTGAGCATCGTCAAGGGCAAGACTACACTGATACGAGACTATGACATTCACTGTGACAATTGCTCTGAAACGGTCAACGCTTACAGCATTGATTCAGTTTCTTCTAAACAGTAAGTCTTTAAGGCCTTTGCCGTGGTGATGACCTACTGTTTTGCACGTGGTTAAAACTGACAGAATTACTTGTTTCGTTAAAAGGCCCCTTCAGGCATTAATAGTGAGGCACATCGTAAAATGATGGAGTACAGGAGATCGGTGGTTTGGTTTCACTCTGCTGCCAACATCGGCAGGACACAGCGGGGCAACGTTTTTTGTGTCCAAGACCCTATAAGGTATTACTTGATGGGATGTGGTACACCCGATCTGCAAATACAAAAGATCCAAATGGCCATTTAAGGTCTTTGTTTAGAGGTCTGTGCCTCTACATCTTCACTTGGGATCTACACTTCATGGGAACAAAGGATTAGTCGCTGAAGGATCTATTTTCGGCAGAGGGAGCGACGCCATCACATCTCCAAATCAAAGTTTAGTTTGACATTAGTGAAATTTATGGTGCAGCTAATACCCCTGTTATAGATGAGATCTTGGTTTCTCCAAGTTTGAAAAGCACACTTCCACACACACACACGCACGCACACACACCGACTTCCCTCATGCCTACTGTGTAGAATCACTGAAATTCAAGAGGCTTCATTTCACCACCCAACAAAAAGACTGTGCCCTCCGGTCTTGCTAGAAATCACTCACTGGGTCTGCCTCAGCCCTCCCCTCCCCAACCCTCCCTGAGGGCCAGCGCGGAAAGCCCCTGCATTCATGATACTCATTACTCTCATATGACATAAGTAGCGCTTTTGTGCAGGGAATACTTCCCCCCCCCCAGCTAGCCTCCTCCTGTCCCCCTCCAAGTAAACACGGCATTCATTGAGAGAAGTCGTCTCAAAAGTTTCTGTGCCAACATGGAGGCTACGAAGTTCATTCTGTCTGCTCTTCAGCACTGGGTCATCTAACTACACGCAATCGGACAGAGACTTCATTGTGGTGTCCGCAAGCAACCCAAATGTGATTTAAAAGGAGAGGAACCCACCCACCATGTGTTAACCACTGGTAGCATCTTGGATGCCTGGGGCTTTCTGTACAGCCTGTTCAAGGCAGGGATGTTGCGCCACCACTCCTTTTCACCATTCGGTATAAAATATATGAACACGGAATGGCGGGTCATTGTTGGTAGCAGAGGTAATCACAGAGCTGAATCAACGCCTGTGTAAAAGGGAGAGCCGGAATGGCGTGATAGGGGCAAAACTCAGAATCCGGAACGTCCAACATGATTTCCTAAGTCCAACTAATGTGTTAGTAAACACAACAATGTGGTGATGTCTAGTCAGTGGATTTACTTTCTATCTGCTGGCTATTTTCTTGGTCATTCTGACACACTGCCTCTTTGTGCATCTTCTCACTCATTAAAAAAAAAAGGTTTTTAACCTTTGATATGGTGATGAGGATATTTTTCTCTCTCTCAGGATCCAAGTTCCTGAGTCAGAGCTCCGACTTCAAGTGGCATTCCAGTGCAATTTTCAAGGTGGAAATGTCAAAAGTTCCAAGTGGCCATTAGAGGTGAAGCTAGACGCCATATTAAATGTCACACCTCTGCTCCCGGAACGCCGCCATGCTGTATAATAGCAGTCAACAAACAAAGCAGTGATAAGGAGGGGGTTTAGGTGATATAGTGGGATCTCAGTTTAAAAGGGGCTCTACACAAAACCAGTTTTAATCGCCAGAAGTCATTTCACAATTCACTGTCACCAATTTTTTTTTTTTAAACTGTCATAAGCCTCATCAAGGTGCCAACACCCGCCTCTTCAGAATGTACCTGAACAATAAGAGTGAGTGCCGCCGGCACACGAACGGCGCAAACACGGTCAGTATTGACTCCTCTCTTGCTGCTTGGCTGCGTGCCCAAGTGTTGAGGAGTCACATAAAAGATAAATATAGACAGGGTGTGGAGCGGGACAGTTCAGCGCGCGCCACAGCCGGCAACAGATGCCCAGCCACATGTGGCGCGGTGGCGGTGGTGGTTACTCGAGGAGGACGTGAGGCGCTGGTGACCACCCTGCCCCAACACTGAGAGCCAAGCAGCAGACTCCCCTCCACAGAGCCATTCTTCCCAAATGAATTCAGGGCCCTCAAAGTATGTTGGGGTGTGTGGGGGGCAAGTGTTTTTTGGAAACAGCACGTGGCGAGGGAGGGGGGGATGAGGCCTGTGTGAAGAGAGAGGGTGACTGAGTGCCCCCCCACCCCCCCCCCCCAGAATCATTCAGCTCCAGCCAAGGAACAAGACGGGCGAGACGGGGGAAAGGGGTAGGAGAGCGGGCCAGACAAAAACAAGCAATTAGTGTGTGTGTGTGTCGGGGGGGGGGGGGGGGGGGGGGGGGGGGTTGGTCAAAACACAGACATACTCAATGGGGCCTATTGATGTGCAAAGTAGACAGTTGTGGCAGGAAAGAGCAGTCACTAGCAGACCACTGGCAGAGAGAGAGAGAGAGTGAGAGAGATGGTGAGAAGGAGAGGGGAGAGAGAGAAGGAGGGAAAGAGAGAGTGAGAGAGAAAGAGAGAGTGAGAGAGAAGGAAGGGAGAGAGCGTGAGAGAGAGAGAGAAGGAGGGAGAGAGAAAGAGAGAGAGATGGTGAGAAGGAGAGGGGAAAGAGAGAGAGAGAGAGAGGAGAGGAAGGAAAAGAGAGGGGGGGAGAGGGTTAGAATGATGAGTGAGCATGAGCGAGGGAGATAGAGATGATGGGTGAAGAAGAAAGAAAGAGAGAGAGAGAGAGAGAGAATAAGCGTAGCAGACGCGAGGTCGCTAATCGCACATAGGAAAAGACCATCTCTATTCTCTATCTCGGTAATTAACTCACATTATCTCCCTTTGAATTAGCGAGGAGAGCGCTGGCTCAGAGTAACAGGTTAATGTGGCCGCCCACTCACATTCATTAGCACCGCATCTATGGCCCTAGGGGAAACTCCTGCTGAGCATGGCATATTCACTGGGCCTGGGTATGTATCAGCCCAGATATACACCCATCGTCAGGTAAATGTGGAAAAACTGCTTATCTAGCATTAGTTAATTATCAGTAATAAAACGTGAACTTCGGTATTTATTAACAATAAAGTAATGTGAAATTATAAAATGTTGCTTTGAAAATGTTTGGGTTACTTAAAATGAATGCAGACTACTTGATGCTTTGGTAATGTTACCTAAAGGTTTAATTAATTGATTAATGTTAGTTACTGAAACTGTTATGTACAGCGTAATGGAAAGAGAATGATCATAAATATTTCATGTTACTGTGAGCAGTCGCCAACATAGAGTGTGTAGCTTAGACAAAATAATATAACACATATGCACAAAATATTCTCTCAGAAGTGCATCCAATATGTTCTCCCCTGTATCATAATACCCTACCTGGCTAACTACCCTACCTACAGTCACATAACAGACATTAATGGGCATGATCTGCCTGCACACTACACCTGAGCCGTGCTGTGGACCACCAGTTGGGCTATCATTGCACGTAGGTTGATGGTGTTAAATGCAGGCAGTACTCCGTAGATCTGGCTTTAATGTTTCAACGTGTGATGTGTGACAAATCAATAGATGTGTCCATGGATCGAAATATCCTTCCCATTCCATTAAGTACCGCCAAAAAATAATATAAACTAATAATAAATAACATAAATAATAAATAATATAAACTAATAATAATAAATAACATAAATAATATAAACTAATAATAAATAATATAAATAACATAAACATCAACAGTGATCATTTACAGCAGCGTTCCTCAACTACGCTGCATGCCAGCTCGGCGTAGGTGGAAGATGTTAGAATTAGCCAGTATTAAGTAGAGGTGGCTTTCCTGTTTCTTTACCTGCTCCCATATGTAAAAGCATGTTGTGGACTGACAGACAATATTTTCACAAGAGCTCCTATTTTGAAAATCCAACTTAGTAAATGTTTCCCTGGATCCTAACAGCCCCATGTAGTGTAGCCCTCGCCCGTGCTACGTACCACCAGCTCGGAGAACATGCCGTCCAGTTCGTCGTAGGTGGGCATGGGCAGCGCAGGCTCCATGGTCTGCAGGGCGAAGTCCTCACGTAGCCGGTAGGTGATCTCCGGGTGGTCGTTGCTCTGGAAGCAGCAGAAGATGAAGGAGACACCACGCCCTCCGCCGCCTCTCTTCCGTGGCGCCATGGTTACCGACAGGGGTGGGGGGGTCAGCAGTCGAGGGGGTGATGGGGTGGAGGAGGTGGAGGGGGGATGCCTCGATGACCTCCGACCTCTCTCAGAATTGTGTTTCCGTCACCAAGTTCTCTGTGGAAACAGACAGAAAAGAATGGTAAGACCGAGAAAGCCTCGAAAGATGAATAGATAGGGCAATGACTAACTAGACGTCATGACATACAAAACTGGCTTTGGGGTTTGAGTACCCTGAGGTGATCTTGTAGAATATAGAATAAGGGAGGGGTGAATATTTGAGTATATTTGCATTTCTACATGTCAAGCATTGCATATTATTATATTAGTGCAGACTGGATGGGCACCGGAAAACACTGAACACATCGAACACATCGAGCTCCAGGAGGGCCCATTTTCACACAGGAAAGGGAGTGGAGGTCCTCGAGCATCATTTGTCAGGATTACGATTGTAAAATATCCTGTGTGTGTCTCTCTCTAGAGATCCTGTGATTGTGATCAGGAGAGTCTATTTATACAATCTGCTCTCTCGTGTGTCCAGGAGGGCTTTGTAGTCGGATAGCGAGCGAGCGAGCGAGCGGAAGAGTCCCCGTCTCATGTTGCTCAGAGGTCAGTGGCTGATCCGTTGGCTAAGTGATGAGGCCAGTGGCTTTAACGGAAACCTATCTGCCAGGATGGAGAGCCAAGAGGCCGCATAAAGAGGGAAAATTACCTGAGAGGGCCTCCATTCAGAAGCTATTGTAATGATACAATAATGATGCTGGAGGCAAAAACACTCTTAAGAGTTGAGGCTTAAGTGCTGGAAGGAAAGTTTCCTTTGTTGGGTTTTCTGGCAGTAATACCTACAAGCGTTTTAGCAACTGAATGAGTCATGATTGAGTCAAATAATTGGGATCGAATTTAGGAAAATTCAGGCAATTTAAGCACAGTCATGCACAACTAAACACAAATGCCCTATTACACCCTTCCTTTTAATTAAGGGGAGGTTAAAAAGAAAAAAGAAAATTGCTTTCTGAAATGTGTTCTGCTGCTATCATGTCTCACTGCAACAAGAGTCAGGAGGGCAGGACTCGATACAGAGTCTCAGACCGTGTCCAGACTACTGAGTCAGCTCAGCACTCTTACTTAGTCAGCGGATTCAACGCAAATGTAGATTAAAGGATACGTAAAGGATCTCCAAAGTCCACCAAAATATGTCCCAGCATAAAGGAGGAAACGTAATGAGAGCTACATATAATGACACTTCCTTTTGAGATCTTTCAAACAATGATGTAGCGAATCATATACGGTATTAATATTTGTAATACATGTACTGTAATCTAATCTTATTTACTCACGCATTGCCTGCAGTTATGCACAAGTGATGATACCTGATAGAGGATTGTTTTGCTGTGTATCAGACTGCACGGCCTGATCCATGACACTATTGCTATTGTGGTAACAGTGACAGTATCATGTTACAAGCACTTCAGTGATTCCCATCCCTATCCAGCAATGCACACTATGTGCATATGCTGGTTATTCTGTTTGGCTTTGGCATGGAAATCATGCATGGCATGGCTATGTGCTATTGTTGTGCCATACAGCCCGCAGTAAAATAACAGCGCATGCTGTAGCGCTGGGTAGCTGCTGTAGTGCTCTACGTATTTCCCCGAAACAGCTGTTATGAAGTGTTCACTCTTTTTTTTTTTTGCCAGAGGGATCTGACCCGACATAACTGGAATACTCTCTACATGCAAAGTGACCGGACAGGTGCTGCCGACGCACTCACCTGTGAAACGTGTAGTTTCATGATAGGGTAGTGAAACGTGTTTATTTTTAGTTACAGAGCCACTAGCGACAGGGTATCCCTGCACAGCTGTGGGCCCTGGGGGGGATTGAGGGCAGGAAGTGTGGGAAAAAAACGACAAGAATCTGCTGAAAGGATGAGGTCAAAAAGCACGGAAGTCCTAACAACAACACTGCAACATGCAGGTTTCTTCGGAGGGCCGGGAGACCGCATCTGCAAAGGCCAAACAAAGGATGTGAGATGATACCTCATTGAGTTTTACAGCGTTTCACATCCTGCCATGGATGGATGCCCGCGAACGACCGGCTGTTGCCTGGGCCACAGCAAACCTCACGGCTGGAGCAGCTGGGGTCCCCTGAACCCCACTGCCTTGTCTGCACCACCTCTGAATTCCCAGCTGCCACTGGAGATGATTGGCTAGAGCCATATCTGCACCAACTGCCCCACCCGCCCACGCTTGTCCTTGACCTTTTATCAAGTTACTGCATGCAACCGGAAAAGAGAGTTACCAAACGCATGAATGGTTCCTATTCAACTGAGGGACAATTCTGGCATGAGTTCGCTAACTGTAATCACAGCACTGCAGATACGCACTGAAGAGTACTGTTAGGTGGGGCATTTGTGTATGGATTATCCTTTTTGCCTGCATTGCAAATCCGGTGTCTGGAAAACGGGTCAACCTGCCTGAGCAAGTGCCTAACAGGCCTATGCAAACCTCCAACAGGATTTCTCTCTTGGGGACCACCCTGAAACCACTGGCAGATTACAAAAGCAGCAATCAAAGGGCGTGGTAGGTTCAAGAGCTTGCCACGCCGCGCCACTCACTGCGCCAGGGGTCAAATGCCGGCATGCCTTCCTACCCCTCTGCGGCGCCACGTCAAAACATGGCCTCCGTGAAGGAGACTCGTCCTGCAGTGGGACCCGTTTCCGGCCTGCAGTGAGAGGAACCACAACAGCTGTCAGCACCTAGGAGACTATTCCCACCCGTCCAATGCTTCAGACTTCAAAGAGGAGCTAGCATCCAAACTGCTGCTAGACAAAACAAACAAGCCGTGAATCACCCGATGAGGAGGCACGCACGTCACCTCAACACAGCCAGATAAGATGGAAGACTCGGCAGCTGAGCGGCTTGCTCACTACCCACATGACAGCGACTTGACCAGGTTAAACACAGCAGGATGGGCTTCCAGGTTACCCCTATAGAGGAACTCTCCATCTGCAGGGGATTTGTGGGAGTCTGGCCTGGCAGTTGATTGGCAGTAGACGCACTCAACTGATTTATGCGAGCCACTCCAGCATGGTTTATCCAGTGGGTTTTTCGGAACCACTGTGCAGATAGGCTGCAGGGGGAGATTGGACTCGGTGCACTGAACCAGCCGGGGTCACCGTGGTCAGTGGGCTCTGCTTGCGGTGCTGCTGGCCGACCTTTGGGCCCGTGAGCTGCTGGTTTAACGCGAGACGGTAATTGCGCTGCAAAGTGGTTTGGGAGCGGGCAGAGACGGAGGAGCCAGCCATTATGACAATGGGAAGAAACCAAGAAAGAAAAGGCCATGACCCGCACGAACACACACACACACACACAAGTAAACACATGCACATACACGCACAGACACAAAACAATCCCCTGTTCTCTCAACCGCAGGAAGATGCAGAATTACAGTGGAGATCAACATTCTGACTGCTGTAAGCCCTCGAGAGATTGCACATCTGACACACGCGCACAAACACATACAAACACACACATGCACGCAAACAGACAGGCCTGTCAAAAAAAAAAAAAAAAAAAAAAAAACAGACCAAGCACAAAAATAAAATTCTCTTCCTGACCCAAAACATTGCAAAAGTGGTTGGCCTTCTGCGGCCTGTTTACACAAGTCAGAAGGTCTGTTTCTAATAGAGCCCGACTCCGACAGTGTGGTTCTCTAAAGCAGCACAGAACTGCATTACCCAACAGCTGAGATGGAGAAATTAAAATGGATGAAATTTTTTCAAACATTCTTGATCTTGAAATGTTTGTCTCGTCAAACTCTTGCACATGGAAGCTTAATTAACTAAAGAAATCCACTGTTAATTAAGTTTCTTGCATAAGGAAGCATAATTAAGCAACCCACCATTGCTTGAAAGAACTACGAAATTCTGCAACAGATCTCTGGGGGTAAAAGACATGGCTAGGACTCCAGACAGTCAAGTCTCGAGACTCTCAAACAGCTTTGCAACCTCACGACTAGCCAAACATTTAGAAGTTTTCATGCCGTGTATCAGCCAATAACGCTACGCTCCGTCTCCTTTGACAGAAGGACAGTCTATCATTTTGTCTGTCTCCACTCAGCAAGCCTAAAACGAGTGGCTTAGAAGTAAAAAAAAAAAAAAAAAAAGAAAAAAGAAAACAGCTGTACCAAAGCCCTCTGCCGTCTCAATTTCACTCTGTTCAGGGGAACGTGTTGTCACCAGGGGAATGGCCTTTATCAACCTTTATCTCCCCGGAACAGCATATGGACACAGAGGCTATGCATAACTTCGAGGGCCTTTCATGTTCTCGCTGCCATGACAGTCAAAACAGCCAGCGGATTAAGATTTCAAGGCAGACGCCAGCGCAGGGAAGGCTCTTATCACAGAGGGTAAGCCCAGTGAAAATGACCATCTGCAGCTAAAGAGGGGAAAGGAGATGGAAGGGATAGAGAGGGGGGGGGGGGCTGCGGAGGAGGAGGAGAGGAGGTTCGAGGTGGGATGGGACGGGGGAGGACGGAGTGAAGGGAGACACGGTGAGGGAAACGCTGATAGGATCATCATAACAGCTCACTGATCCTGCATTCCTGGCGTGGGCACAGAGGAGGTTACCATTAGGGATGGGCATAATTAATCGACGATCGATTAATTGATCATTAAGAATTTCCTCGATGAAATTATTTTTTCATCGATTAAAACGCATGCATGTTCTGTTGCGTAGTGTGCGTGTAATTTATTTATTTTAGGGCTGTCAAAGTTAACGCGTTATTCTTTGACATTATTGTGGCGGAGATTAATGCAATCAAATATTTGAACGCAGTTAACGCAACTTTGTTTACTTCCGGTGTGCGTTGACCCCTGACACGAAACCGCCGTGTGTCTGCAGTCAGTTAGATAGAAGAGACCGAGACGGTAGTTGAAGATGGAGAGAGCTGAGGGATTGTTGGGCGGAAAGTTTCTGTTTAAGAGGCAAAATGACAGAACGATCGACAAAACTAAAGTTGTATGTAGCATTTGTCAAGCTGAATGTAGCTATCACAGAAGCAGCTCGTCTTCGTATCACCTTAATGCAAAGCACCCGGCAGAAAGCAGTCCCAGGTTAGATGGTCGCCAACCCACACTCCACGACTTCTCTAGGAAATTAACTAGACCAGTCCGTGAAAAGGTTACCAACGCTGTAGCAGTTTAGGTTGCCGGTGACTGTCGGCCCATCAACATAGTTGAAGACGGTGGGCTGACTGAGGTGATTCGAATTGCTTCAGGGGACAATTCTTAAAATTTACCGTCGAGGGGCACCATTGTGTCTCGCATACATTCCTTGGCTGACGGCGAGAGAGCACGAAAAAAATACAATTAAACAACAGTGTCTAAAATACACGCTGTCTGAAGTGATTACTCGTTAATTTATAAGATTTAGTCTTTAGAAGAAAACAAACTTTTAATCACGATGAATCTAGATGAATGAATTTCAAAAGGTGAGATTAATTAGTTAGAGAGAAAAAAAAAACGAAGGTCAGTTGTGTTTATGAGCACCGGCTTCTAGCTGTCGGCTCCGCTGCTTAAGAGTACAGCAGCGCATATTTTCAAGTGTAACCATTGAACGGATCCCTTTTAACTGCCACAAGAGTTGTCCATCTTGTAAGTTTAACTGCCACAAGAGTTGTTCATCTTGTAATAAAGATCTCAATGAGGAAACACGCTGTGTTTTTTCTATTTTCACTGCATTTTAATATAGCCTATAAATAGTGAATTTTAATATAAAAATATTAATGATTAATCGAAAATCGATCGTTAATTCTCCCGACGATCGATTAAGACAATTTAATCGAATGCCCATCCCTAGTTACCATGGAAGCGAAAAAAGTGACAGTCTGGTGTAGACACCATATCTATGCTCATGGTCGCGAGGGTCAGATGAATGACAGGTACATACAGTAAGTGGCAAATAAGCAAAAGGCCCCTCCTCCTCCTCCTGCCGAGCTTCAGGGAAAGCCTCGTCTCGCATACCTCTGTCAAACGCAATTGAACTTTTAACAGAGATTTCATCTGCATCAGGGCTCTTGGAAGATGAATGCAGTTGCGACACACTGCTTAGTTATTTGGCCAACATTATCCATGGCTCCGCAACTCCAAATATTTCCACGACCATAACATCGTGTCTGTTTTGATCTGCAGGATACCAGTCAATCAGGTTGCCTGTATAAGCAACAGTGTTATGCCCAGAACATGTGAAGCAAGACACCAAGGGGATACCAAGACAACAATAAAAATCACATCGTGAAAATCTTAAATGTGAAGCTGCCAACAACAATGGATACCCAGGCTTTAAAAAAACAATTGCCATTCATCTACCGGTCGACAGCATGGAGTTAAGAGGCCAAGAGGGGAAAAGAGGATTAAATCAAATTTCAGAATAGGGCATACAGAGAACTTAGACGGGGGCTTTTATATATCTGCAAAGGAATTGGCAAGGGTTCCTTAAAAATGTCTGGAGAGATATTGATGCTCTGGAGACAGTGGCTGTTAGGCCAAGAAAAATATGTCTTTTTGGTAACAAATGCACAACAGATTCTATACAGCTCCAGACACATAGCAACCGGGGTCCATCACTGCCTTAATTGGAAAAAGAATTCTGCCCTAATTTTTTGTTATCATTCTGATGGAATGGCAGACAAATGCATCTTAAAATACTTGACATGCTGCCTGAAATTACTGGGTCTCCCTGTTGCCAAGAACGTGTGACAATGATTATCCAGCAATCCGGCATAAACTCGCTGACACAGGCAGACAAAGGCAGCCAACGCTCATTTCTGAATACTTGTATTCCCTGCCTAACCATCATTCTTATATTCTGGAAAAAAAAAAGAAATAATAATTATTGAAAATGCAGAACACAAGCGTTTCAATGCAATCCGGTTCCCTCCCTCTGGACTACTTTGCGGGAGGAACGCAGCACCAGGAACACCGGCGGTTCTTGTAAAATATTAACAGTGGTCAAGGCGAACGGGGCCATACAGGAGGCACAAGGTGTTCCCGGCACAAGGACCACACGTGAGTCTCAGAGCACGGTTGCTCCCGCACCTCGGCCTCTGAGACTATAAAAAAGAAGCTGCGTTTGTTTTGACATATCCGTGACTTCTCCAAACAGACTAGCAGCAACAACTGGCCTGCTAACAGTCCTGTGTCTCTCCGTGCGGCGTTGCCTTTATGGAGGGGTAGGGGGCGTAGAGTGGGAGTTTTCACAGCTTCTGCTGGAGAGGTCAGTGCCCACACCACACCCTTGAGTTTACAAGGCACTTCAGTGTGCACAGAACTGCAAATCTTCACAATTAGACACTGCATTACACGACTGAATAAAAAAGATCATCACTGTAATAGGATGATGGCCTAGTATAAACCTCATAACACATCAGTTTAAGAGTCTTTCGTGGTGTTAGAAAGTGTTTAGGTGGTTTATTTCATAGCTTCAAACCGCAAATCTCAAAAACATGTTGACACCCTTCATCCTTTTTTTTTTTTTACCGAAAATGGCATTTCAATTTAAGACCCAACAGCTGCACAACCACTTACTACCTGGGGTCTTCAAGATCGTAGTTAAATCTGAACTCACCAACCACACAACAGTTCACTAGCCAGTCCCCTTCATGACTGTGGAGGTGTTGCTCTCATTTACTTTCGGCAAACTGGCAAATGATTCCCCAGACATGACAAAGGGCCCGCCCAACAGACGAGAACAACATTGAGTGACACATGTGGGTGGATTTATTGAGGGCGGGGTGCTTGGCCCCGCCTCAGAGTTCTCACAAACGTTCTGCCTGCCCAGTGTCTATGGTACACCAGAGGATATGGAGGGGCTGTTTACACCACAACGGAACATTTTGAAAACAACTTTTTTTTCTTTCGTGTTTTCATGTTTCGCATCCATATTACACTGTTTGGGGAAATTCATCGTCCTCCACACGGATTAGCAACATGTTGTGAAAATACCGCTGCTAGCTAGGTCCCTTTAAAAAGTCACATGTCTTGCATAACCTATGCTGCAAGTAGTTAAAGCCTATATCTAAACAAGATTATCATCAAAGCAATGGAACTATGAGACAAGATAAATAAATCATTTGTCAGCTAAACTTGGTTTGGGCAAATACAATTTCTCCAGGAAAGTGAACTTACCCTGCTTAAGGTTGCTAGCATTAAGTGACACATTATATCATAATAAGGCTTTGGCCGCTGATGTTTCTGATAGATTACGTCCTCCTCGTAGAGACAAAACAAATTGACTGATTACCATGACAATTCTGAGAATCAAAAAAAGGTTTTCTATTCATTGCCACTGAGGACATGGTGAAGGCTTTGGAAGGCAAACCTCAGATTGAAGCTTCACGGAGAATGATAAGTGATTGGATAAAGCTGGGACCGTGTCGTCAGGCTTTTCAAAAGGTTCCATATTCGCCTGTCTACATGGTGACGGAAGGGTTGCATTTTGAAAGGATTCCACTCCACCCCGAAAACGCCATTGCCGTGTGAACAAAAGGCCACAACGCTACTAAACTTCAGTTTTCGGGAAAACTCAGTCTTCGGGAAAACTCAGTTTTCACCGTCGTCACGTGCATGGCCCCTGAGACTATCCTTGGGCCTGTTTTGCATGTAAGGTTGGAGAATGGCATTGTGTTCAAGTTTTTGTTGATGTTTAGAGCTCATGTTAGTATTACCATGTTAGTATTATGTTATTGGATGGCAAAGATGTAAGGACCTTAGAGTAACAATAAGAATAGACAGAAGTTAGATATAAGCCAGCTACAATTGTTTGCAAAACGTGTCTGTGTGTCTGTGTGTCTGTCTGTGTAAGAGAGTAAACTGTGTGCATGTCTGTGTATGATCCCAAATGAATGCATGTTTGCGTGCCCACAGGCAGTGAGTGTTGACATCCGCAGCAGAGGGTTGTGCGTAGCACTTAAAGGAAAGGCAACTTTAAGCCCCGCCACTGTTGTTTGTGTGTCGGCTCGGCAAGTAATTGCACTAATCTCCGACGTGCCCCCGCCCCCACCCCTCAACCCCGCCGTAAAGGACTTAGGCACTCCACCCCCACAGGCCTGCCCCGGCAGGACACATTCCACACATAACCCACCAGAGCTGCGCACAAACCTACTGTCACCACCTACAGTAAGGACCCAGGGACCCCGTCCCCCGTCCCCCCTTCTCATCCCGTCCGCAGAGAAATCCCTCGTAATTCCATCAGAGCTGTTAACTCCATAGGCTTTTACTGCCGCTTCATGCAACAGGTCTGGGCTGCCAAGCAAAGAGGCACCGAGGGCAGATTCGTTTTTTTTTTCCAAAAGCTTCAGTATCCTCACGCCTCTTCAGATACTGATACAGTACAGGGATGCTGGCACAAACACACACACATTCATCACACACACACACTTGGGTTTCCCGCTTTCTTTCTTTCTATCTGTCTGTCTTTCTTATGACCATGCACCATTGTTTATACTAAGCCAGATCCATCAGCGTGTCACTCTACACCTTGCCTGTGGAGGCTCAGCTGGTTGTTTGTCGGCACCTCTTGAGAAGACACTGGAACTCCAGGCCCAAGGCCATGATGCACAGACACTTTTGACAAGCCTGTGCTGCTTGAGTGCAGATTAAAACTCAAGGCCCACCTTGTTTACCAAGTCTCTCAGAGAAAGAACCAAGATGGAGAGGAAGGGGCTCTGGCACTGCGATCGTGACGAACAGACATCAGTCAAAGCACAGAGGGAGTCAGCATGTGAGCGGCGCTCTTCAGGTAGTGGCAGGTCAAACACATATGCACGTGCATGCACATTCACGCACATGCGAGCACACACACTCGCACACACAGGCACGCACATGCACACAGACTTGAACACACAGGCAGACACAAACACAAACATTTACACACAATACAAAGAGAGAAGCTCTCCCTGCTGCATGTCCAGTAAATAAATCAATCCAATTGAGGTTATTAGTAATCTGATTAAGTGTGTGTTATCTCACAGGGAATTTAATCTTGTGCGTCAGTACTCAACTGCTGGTTATGCCTCTTGAGTTTTCTCTCTCTCTCCCCGTCTCTTTCTCTCTCTCTCTCTCTCTCTCTCTCTCTCTCTCTCTCTCTCTCTCTCTCTTTCCTCTTGTTTTATCTTTTCTTCATTGCTTTCGGATGGATCTGGGTAATCACTTCCTGCTTGTGTGTCTGTGTGCATCCGTGTGTATGTGTGTGTGTGAGAGTGAGTGAGTGTACTTCCGTCCCACCACAGCACCAAACACAAGTGGTGTGACTGACCAACTGTAATTTTTTTCTCATTACATCACCCAAGATACACAGAGCAAAAAAAGCCCCCCACACCTCCCCCCTGTGAAAACAGGCACCAGGAAACAGCGAGAGCTCTAAACAATGTAACTCTTCTCCAGATGACCAGCACAGCACAGCACAGCCACACACACACACACACACACACACACACACACACACACACACACACACACACACACACACACACACACACACACACACACACACACACACACCGCACAAAACAACAAGGCAGAGTGGAGCAGGGGGGGAACCTTTAGAGAAGCGCCAACAGCCCTAAAACTGAGACTGAGGAGGCCATCTCACTAGCTGCACAGCCTCTCTGCACAGGCAGACGCCATCTCACTAGCTGCACAGCCTCTCTGCACAGGCAGACGCCATCTCACTAGCTGCACAGCCTCTCTGCACAGGCAGAAGGGGTGTGAGGAGTAGGCAGGGGGTGGGGGAGGGGGGGGGGAGGGGTTGGTCATGGTCAGGGGAAGGATACTGATTCATCTTGGCAGGGGCACACCACAAGTGATAACGCATCATTGTCACACGGACCTTCCGACGGGAAAGCAGTAAGGCAGTGACGCCTTGCGCGGTTGTGCTGCCGCATTGGTAAACCCCACACAAATGCAAACAGTGAATCAGCATCCGTCCTCTCACAACGCCAGTCCAGTCAGAGAGAGAGACACAGAGAGAGAGAGAGACACACACACACACACACACACACACACACACACACACACACACACACACACACACACACACACACACACACACACACACACACACACACACACACACAAAAGAGTGTAATTCGGCACAGATGTGAAAACACGTCTGACATCTCGTCAGAGAGCAGCCAGTCTGTATCGGTCTCTTCCATCTGCACAATAACTGCAGACCGAACAGAACTAGAGCCAACTCCACTGATGAGTCAGCAGTAAGCAGACAGACATAGCCGAGCACAGAAACAGGTGTCCAAAAGGCATCCAGTATTATGGAGTAAACCACTCTGTGTCGACAAGAACCCAGAGAGGTAACATACACCAGTGGATCTACTATACTACACACTACATTACACTAAAACTACACTAACACACACACACACACACACACACACACACACACACGGTAATGCAACAGTGGCTGTGAATACTAGGGATGCACCGATACCGATACCAGTATCGGTATCGGTGCCGATACTTCGTTAAAATACTCGTACTCGTACTCGTTGTTGAATTGCCGATACCAAGCACCGATACCACTCATCAGTATTTCACTGCATCAAACTGGCCGGGCTATGCTGACACAAAATGTGATTTATTGTCCTACCTGTCCCACCATTCTCTGCCAGACTAGTAAGTAGCTTATTTGCCGTCTTGTGTTGCATTTGCTTGATGTTTGACTGTGTTAGGAAAGTTTGTCATAGTGTCAAAGTATTTCAGTATACAGGTTTCGCTAAATTTAGCTGCTAGCATCTCGTTAGCGATTAGCAATTCCGTTGTGCTGCCTTAACGGCGATTTGGGCTCATTTTAAGATAAATGACGACGACAGGAGTAAGGCACAGTGTAAGATCTGCACTGCTACGGTGTCGAGGGGCGGAAAGGAAAGTACTCTGTTTAACACAAGCAATTTGATTAAACATCTGAAGACGCACCATAGTGCTAAGTACACAGAGTTCACTGATGCTAGTGGCGCAAGACCGAAGCAACCAATCTTAACTGACGTCTTGCAAAAGAAAAAAACGCGCACGCACACACAGAGAGAGAGAGGTAGAGAGAAAGACTGTGCCACATAGGTTAAGTGATTGTTTGTGTACTTGAGCAGGAGATTCTTCTGATCCTTTTGTAACTGAAATGTGCTCTTGTGCTAATCCAGTAATAGTTCTGTTCACTTTTTGTTAAGCAGAATGTGTTGTTAACTATGCAGCAAATTGAATTGCCTTTATCTGGTTATATTTGCATTTTGTCTAATGTGATGATATTGTCTGTTTGAAGGCTTTTTTTGTGTGTTAAAACCAGAAAGCTCTGTTTATTTTTGGCTTGGGATAGCCTTCTGTTAATTTTGTACTATAGGCTTGACATAATCTGCAGAGGATAAAATAAAATCTGCCTCCAAATGAATTGCACTTTCCTGGAGACCAAATCTAAGAAGTATCGGTATCGGTACTCGGTATCGGCAAGTACACAAATAAAAATACTCGTACTCGTATCGGTTTGTAAAAAAGTGGTATCGTGCATCCCTAGTGAATACATTTGCTTTTCATGTTGTTGGAACACCAGGGTGGGTGTGTGTGCTCACAGATTTAGTCAGTGTTTAATCTAATCACGGAGACGGAGTGTGAGAGAATCCCAGCCTGTGTGTGTGAGCAGCTCTGTGTGCGTGTGTGTGTGTATCTTCCAGTGCATGAGTGTGTATATTGGTACGTGTGACTCTCTGCCCGTATGTCGATGTATGTGTGTGTTTGTGTGTGTGTGTGTGTGTGTGTGTGTGTATGTCTGCGAGTGTATAAATGAGTGTGTGAGACAGACTCCACTCTGTATGTCAATGTGTGTGTGTGTGTGTGTGTGTGTGTGTGTGTGTGTGTGTGTGTGTGTGTGTGTGTGTGTGTGTGTGTGTGTAACAGCTGAGTGAAGCATCTCCCGGCATACTGACCCCCCCCCCAGGCTCTTTAAGGTGTCAGGCAACGGTCTCAGGTGACAGAAGTGCTGACGGCTAGAAGCGGAAAGGGCTGGGCCTGCTTTTACCTGGAACTTACTCGGAAATGCCTCAGAGGATTTTAGAAAGCTTAGAAAGACAAGAAACAGGCATGAGAGCCTCCCACTGATCATAGACTTGAGGGCTGGAGACAAAGTCACTAATCTCCAATGTCGAGATACAGGGTTAGTAAACAAAGGAATGGAACTTCTATTCCTCACTTTCTGACCTGTGACTGACACTGACACAACCCATTTATGTGAGTCAGCCAAACCTGTAAATGTGAGCATCTTAACCATATATCTCCACCCTCTAGCTTACCATACATGTAGTATATATTGTGAAGAAAAAACATACACACACACACACACACACACACACACACACACACACATATATATATATATATATATATATGTATGGATGGCTGGATGTATGTATGGATGGATGCATGTCTGTCAACCAGCTCTATACATAGTTAGGTCCTTTAAAGTAACTACCCCAATGTGTTCCAATTCATGCAACCGTACACCGTCATTAAAGTATCAGTGCGTTCGGACATGGATCTGCTCCAGATCGATCCAGACTTGTCAGCGTGTCGCCGTTGGCGTCGGCGCTGCCTGAGCTCCCCGGCACATCTCAGCTTTGGAAACGGTAATGAGTGTGAGCGCGAGTGTTTCATTAGGCTGCGTAAGAGCTCGGTAATGAGGCAAGACGCCCGCAGCTGGCTGGGTCTTGGGTCTTGGGTCTGGGGTCTGAGACGGTGACGGGCTGTGGTGATTACGCACCCAGAGTAGCATGTGGTTTCACCAGCGCGAGGCCGAGGAGACTCGGATGAGATTTCAGATGGGTTTGTTGAGTAACAGCTCTATTGTGGGGAAAGAGCTCTTCATTAATCATTGAGTTGTGGAGTGGTGCGGTGTGGTGCTGTGTAGTAGCACTGCAGGCTAACTGCTAGGCCCCCCATCTACTCTACGTCCAGGCCACCTGAGCAACCACAAAAAACACTACTGTAGATAGGAGCACTGACTGACACACACACACATATATATATACATACATACATACATACAAGGCCACAAGCCACGGTGGGGTTCAAATTCCAAACTCCAGAGGAAGTGTGTGTGAATGAATGAAACGGACACAGAGACACATATCCAAGTCAACTCCCACCATGGCAAATATGCTCAGCAGACAATGAGACAGCCCCATCCCCCAGCAGTGTGTCACACACACACACACACACACACACACACACACACACACACACACACACAAACACACACACACACACACACACACACACACACACACACACACACACACGCTACACAACTAATGACAAGGCAATCAGTATTACCATGGGGGTCTGCCTAGATTTCTCACTTGTTTGCAAAGACCTTTGAAGCTCTTCAACTGATTAAATGCTGTTAAAGTGCTACTCCCAAGTGCTGTGTCTCATTTGAATTTGAATGCAGAGTTGAGTACATCTGAAGAGAGACTATTTGTGTACACAAGAACAATTACTCCATGCGAGTTAGTGCGAGTGGCTGTACTTAAGAGTATAGAGGGTTAATGGAAGTGGACAGTCTGCAAAGGAGGAAAGAGAGAGAAGTGGTCTGGTCAGAGAGTTCATGTGCGCGCATGTGACTCGAGACCAGCGACCATTAGCCACATTAGAGTAATGATGGTAGGAAACAATGGACTTGGTCTCGTGGTGGTGGTTCAGACGTACTTGTTTGGGCAAGGTGCCTTTGTGTGGTGTTGCCTTAGGGTTTTAAAACAGCAAGGAAGATGACGAGAGAGAAAGACAGAGAGTTACCAGATGGTAGATACCTGAGCCTGATGCATGCGAGGGCTACTGCACCCTCTGACCCAGTGGCGGCCATTATCTGGTGTTTACTTTGAGAGAGGGAGGGCTGACTAACTGACAAGACACAAACACGCGCAGAGAGGAATGTCAATCTTCACCGCCCTCACTCAAGACTTTTGGCCTCCTGAGTCCTGAGAAGCCAAGAGTCCAGCCACACAATGAATCGTCTTTCACTCAGCTTGAATTGTAATGCTATTTGTCTGTGTGCTGCAGCCCCCCCCCACCCACCCACCCACACACACACACTCCTCCCCTTCTAAAAAAGACCCATTCATGTTCATTCATTAGGCCGCTTGGTTGGTCCTGCTTATATGCGTCTTAAAACACTACTGGTGGGGGGAAGGTGGAGAAACCATCCCTGCTGCTGTCTACTATGACCAACCCAACCCCCCTGCCCCAAATGCGGAAAGAGACAGCATGTCGATGAGATGGAAGCATTCCACTCCATACAGAAAGGCGTGTTTATGCAGCACACACACACACATAACGTGTACCAACACCCTCCCCTCTCCGCTTCCAACCGGAATCACCGTGATGCGGCACAGAGAAAGCCGGCCGGGCCGGGTTGGCCCTGACAACAGTTGCCATGGTAACCCCTGCCCATCAGCGGGAGCAGCAGCTGTCTGCAGCCTCTCCTCCGCATGTCATCCTCCTTCCTTCCTGCCACCCTTCCTCCCCCCTCCCCTGTTACCTTGGGAATTGATGCTCGATAATATGATAATAAAATGAGCCCCTTTTTCTCAGTGACCATGAGCGGAACCAGTAATGAAGGACCAAAATAGAGCAGGAGGGGAAAAAAGGGGGGGGGGGGGGGGGGGGGAGGGGGAGGAAAGAAAAAAAAATCAAAACCAGATTTAGGGTCTCTAGTCTTGCTGGCATGCTCAGCCCCGCCTTGCTAATCAAACGCAAGCTAATGGGGAAGGGAGATAAATAAATAATTGAGAAGCCTCTGCCGTGACTGACAACTCTTGGCAGTCCGTCCGCGCCACATGTGCTAATTGCTAAAAGACGGCCGTCAACAGTTCCAGATGTGGCGTTGCATTTTTCCGCCAGCTGATGTTTCTTTTCCTCCTCCCCTTCTCATTTCAGTGGAGCCAATCTGACAGTTTATTCTGCCACTTAATCTGATAGCACCTACGATACTTAGCAGGAACAGCCATCAAACATACACACATACACACACACACACACAGTCTCCCTCCCTCTCACACAGAGTCTCTCTCTCTCACCCACACAGAGTCTCTCTCTCTCTCTCACTCACTCACTCACACACACACACACACACACACACACACAGAGTCTCTCTCTCTCTCTCACACACACACACACACACACACACACACACACACACACACACTTCAGGTTCAGTATTTAGAGAGAGAGCTTATGATCCAGAGGTGGCTGGACCAGCAGGATGTAAGAAATGGGGAGCAATAATGACGGACTGCCTGCTGATGGTGCTTTGCCCCTCAGCGCAAAACAGCCCCTGCTGGAGGGGGTAAGAGACCATAAACAGAGCCTCCGCCACCACTTGAGAGGGTTTTAAGCCCTTAAGAGGGGGCAGGAGGGGAGAACGAGCAAGCGGGGCGCTCTGGGTCGGCGCCACAGGGTGCAAAGCTATGATGGACATGGTGACAGCTCCACACACACACACACACACACACACACAGACACACAACACTGTGCCTCACATTACGAAGCTGAGGAAAAGCTGAGAGCAAGGGAAGGATAGAGTGAGAGAGTAAGAGAGAGAGATAGAGAGAGAGGGGGCGAGGGGTAAGAATGCTTCGTCTGTCGCTGCTCAATATCACTATCCAACACTTACAGAATGAGAGAAAGCCTGAGTGGCAGAGGGAGAGAAGGAGAGAGAGAGAGAGAGAGAGAGGGAGCAAGCACAAGGTTCTCTAGCATGTGACAGGAGAGTGGTGGAAAAACAGAGCGGTGCGGAGATAAGAGACAGAGAGATAGACAGGGACGGAAAAGAGGCCAGTCCATTTTCAAGGTGATCTTCTCCTTCTCCCTCTCTCTTTCCCTTCTCTCTCTCGCACGCTATGCTGACCTCCTTATCTCCTTCCAAGCCATCCCCTAATAAAATGCTTGCCTGCTACCTCTCCTCGTTCCCTCTCCTTCTCCTTCTCTCAGTCACTCTTTCTCAACGCCTCCCTGCCCCAGCCTGGCATACGTATATTCCAACCTGTTGTAAGCTAACTCGTATCCATTCAAACAGTGCACAGCTGAAGGTGAATGAAGGTGACAATGGCAAACATCACCTCAGCGGAGGCAGCATCTAAAGGCCACTGATCAAGCAGCTCAGGCAGCTGTTAAGCCCATTCACTCAGCATCACCCCCACATCTACCAGTCTACCACCACTGCTGCAATCAGCACCTCCAGACAAGGAAAAAAAATATCCTGAACGGGTTAAACTGATAGGACTCTGATCGGCTGCAGGGACTGAAACAACATGGGTTCCTCTTCTATATTCCGCAACAGTGGCAGTTTAATGCATACACAACACATCCACAAAATCCATCCATCCACTGACTCATTTTGCTCTTATCCTGTTAATTCATGTCTGTTAATGTTAAGGCTTGCGTTGGCTTACCTGCTACTCCTGCGGATGGGTTTGGCTAGGGCTAGGCATCCCTGGGAGAACCCACGCAACCGGCTTCTGCATCAGTGCAGGGAAACACCGGGCGTGGAAAAGAAAGAGAGAGAGAGAAATGACTGCTGGCTTCTCCACAGCGCGCGTGCAAAGCCAAAAAACGTGACAGCCCGGCGTGTCGTGTCAGCGTATCTCTCCCATCAGCAAAAAAAACCCCAACACATTCACCGGGGTGAACACGGCAAAAAGCGCAGTCTGGTGTGTTCCGCAGCGTCCGTGACAGAGCGGAGAGGAGTAGATGTGCGTAGATTCCAGAGGCTGACTGACTGCGGCGCTGGCTGGAGCGCTACTGCAGGCTGGAGGGTGAGAGCACACGTGCAGCACAGAGCAGAGCAGAGGAGAGCTGCTCACTGTGGCTTTCTCTCAGGCTCTGAGGCTCCCTCACCGGCGCACACACACACTCTCTCTCAGCTCCTCCCTGCTGCTGGTGCGCACCACCTCCCCCCTCTCAAACAAATGCCGTCCCTCTCACACACACACACACTCTCTCTCTCTCTCTCTCTCTCTCTCTCTCTCTCTCTCTCTCTCTCTCTCTCTCTCTCTCTCTCTCTCTTTCTAGCAGAGGCACAGATGTTACTATTGTCAGGCCCCTCCCCTTTTCAACACCCCCAGCTCCCTCATAGGATGATGACTCGGTGTGGCCAACGCCCACTGGTCTTCACACTGCATAACCAAACCCCCACATTCAAACTCACACCCCCACCCCTCTCTTCCTCAACACACACACACACACACACACACACACACACACACACACACACACACACACACACACACACACACACACACACACACACACACACACACACACACACACACACACACACACACACACACACACACACACACCCTGTCATTGGTTTGTTTTCAGGCAAGCTGTGAGAACCTAAGTGCCTTAGAGCAAGAGGGTGTGTGTGTGTGTGTACATTTGTATGTGTGTGTGTCTGGGTGTGTGTGTGTAAGCACATCCATGAACAAGCAGAAAGAAAAAGGCAACAGACGACAGCAGACAGCTCTTCTACAGAAAGCATGTTTTCACCAGAGAGACACTGAGGGGAAATGTGAAGGGGGAAAGAATGGGAGAGAGAGAGAGAGCGAAAGGAGGGAGAGAGAGAGCGAAGGAGAGAGAGAGAGAGAGCGAAGGAGGGAGAGAGAGCGAGCGAAGAGAATTGAGAGAGCGAAAGAGAGAGAGAAGGAGGGAGAGAGAGCGAGCGAAGGAGGGAGAGAGAGAGAGAGACCAAAGGAGAGAGAGCGAAGGAGAGAGAGAGCGAAAGAGGGAGAGAGAGAAGGAGGGAGAGAGCATGAGAGATAGAGAGAGCGAGAGAATGAGAGATAGAGGGAGAGAGAGAGAGAGCGAAGGAGGGAGAGAGAGAGGGAGAGAGAGAGAGAACTCCACAGTTCTGCAGTAGAAGGCGAGGCCAGCACAGCCAAGTCTGTTCACAGCGCATTACTGAGATAGTTCACGCTGCAAAGGAGGACACAAGGGGTCACACCGCCACATACGAGAACAAGACCTGACAAAAACATCCTGACAGAAAATATTTTGAGTCGGCATTCACACGCAAACACACATAAACACACACAGACAGACACACACACACACACACACACACACACACACACACAAACACACAAAGACAGTTATTGGAACTGGAGTGGCAGGCGTGTTGGCGAGGGGCTGGTTCAGACCTTTGGACAGGCTGTTTTCCATTCCACTGTCCCGTTCAATAACAGAGAACATGCAGAGTGCTTAGCCGGGACTCTAAGTGCTTACTCATAACACAGACTCAGAGCAGGGCACAAGCCAACACCACACACCAGGCTTTTTGTTCTCTCCCACCCTCTCTCTTTCTCTCTCGGTCCCACTCTCTTTCCACCCTGCTCTCCCTTTCTGTCGCTCTCTCTCTCTCTCTGTGTTGATTCTTCCTCACACACTGAACCAGCATGGACACACGAGCTCTCAGAAAAACATGTCAACTTCAAAAGGCCAGCCGTCAAAGTGACCTGCCAAGATGAAGTTGACTTTTTTCAAAAGGGTTCATCAAAAACTATCCCAAAGACAGACACAGACACACAGACACACAGACAGACAGACAGACAGAGACACACACACACACAGACTGAGACAGATGGGAGGAGGGTAAACAACATCCACTGCTCTCGAAGCCTGCAGCTCTGCCTATGATTTGTGGCTGGCTAAAGGAGGGTATGCGTGTGTATGTGCGTGTGTGTGTGTGTGTGTGTGTGTGTGTTGTGGGGGGGCTAGCATCTGGGTAGTAGACGCACTCACCCTGTACTTAACCCTCGAGCTACAGAGAGGACAAAACACACGAAGACCACCTCCTGAGTCTGGGTTTGGGTCGGGGGGGGGGGGGGGGTTGCTGAAACCTCAGTTGACTGAAAAGGCTGCCCCCCTCACCCACTCTTGTTTTGACGGATGCCCCCATTCGCTCACCCACCTCCCTACTCCTAATGAGGCCCCATACTGTCCCATAACTGAGGAGAGCCCTGGGGCTGGTGGGCTGGGCAGTGCTGACTGACACCTGCCAATCAATGAGGCAAGAAGGCAAGTAGGTCAAAGCAAATTGCTAGTGTGCTTTCTGGGGCAAACAGGCACACAATCAGCAAAATACATTCAGGAAAGGCTAATGTACATTAGCTTGTGTGCACACATATTCAGACACACACACACAGAGGCAGATGCACGTAAACGTACACACACACACACACACACACACACACACACACACACACACACACACACACACACACACACACACAGTGAAGGATCAGTGAAGACACCCGTCCTTCATCAAATGACCCCCTACACTCTCTCCCTACCCACCACCACCGTATGATAGGGCTGAACAATTAATTGCATTTGCGATTTAATCGCGATATGATAGAACGCGATTTTCTAACCGCAACGTTCGCGATTAAAAAACGTGGTCTAAAAAAAAATCTTTTTTTTTTTTTTTTTTTTTTAAGATGGTACATTTTGCACAGAGTGTTTAAAAAGTGCATGCCTAGTGTTTATACTTAAAATTACTTTTTTAAATTACTAAAATGCACAGTGGCAAAGCCACCGATTTGTTGTTCTTGTTTCTGTAATGAGCAGTTAAATAAAAATGTAAAATGTGGGAAAGAATATTTTACACTAAATGTATCTAATATTGTGTTGGTCATATTTGAATCATTCATTACGTTTTGTTGGGAAAAAAAGAGGATAAAAAAAAAATTCGCATATTAAATCGCAATCGCAATATTTTGGTAAAAAATCGCAATTAGATTATTTTCCCAAATCGTTCAGCCCTACCGTATGAGCACTCACTCAGAGGGTCCACCTCATCAAGTGTCATTCCAGAGCAAATAGCGGGGAGGAGTAGTGGGTTATAAAGCCCTCCGTCAGCTTGCCTGAGCAAGTCTGTGTTAGGGATAGGTACGAGTATGGGGGGTATTACTGTAGCACAATTATTTGCAAATGTGTGTGGAGAGTTGAGTAACTCTGTATCTGTATCTCAATCCATGCGTGTGGAGATCCGTCTGTCTGTATTTATTGAACCTGAGCTGAGGAAGGTCAAGCCGAACCGGCCACCGAAAACTATTGTTTGGGTTGGAGAATGAATAAACAAAGTAGACAGCACTTTGTGACACTAACTAGCTAACATTGGCTTTGAAAAAGCACAGTGAGTGTTTATACACTTTGACAAAATTGACCACAATTTTTTAAAACGGTGCAGTACACACGCGCACACACGCACACACACACACACACACACACACACGACTACAAGTACTGCCAGCAGCCAAAATCACAACCCCCCCCCCTCTCTTCAATGGGATTGGGAATTGAGGGGTGGGAGGGGGGTTGAAGGGGGGTACAGGGCCTCAGATGGGTTCTGTGAGGTGCGTGTGCACGTCTGGGCCTGCCCCGGCTGCACCCTCTCGTCTGTGGCCCGTCTGGTTGAGGCCACTGCCCCAGGGGATCTTGGGATAGATCACCATTTCATTTAATCACAGATTAGCGTAATCTATGACGTAAACTCCATCTAAATGATATCTCCACTGCCGATCCTCCCACCCCCTGAATCACTGCAACAACAGCAACAACAACAGCTGTGGGAGGTTAAAAGGGTGTCACCTGCATCTGGTTCATGACGATGAATAATCCCTGCGAATGTCTGAGTGTGTCGCGGCTATGATAACCTGTTCTGTGAAAGCCTCGCTTCCAGGAACAGAGGAGATGTGAGCGTGATGTGAGAGGAACCAGCTGCTGTTTGAATGGGTTCCCGTCAACAGGTGATAGTACTGCAATAACATCAGCAGAGCCACAGGATGACGCACCAGCAACACGCAGCACGCAGACACGCAGAAGCAGGGCAAACACCTAATGCTCCCTCACACCTGCGTGGAAAATACTGGGCCTACACACAAACACACAAACACACAGACACACAGACACACAGACACACAGACACACAGACACACAAACACACAGACACACAGACATCACCATAGATAAAGGGGAAAACACACACACACACACACTCTTCAAGGCCGGGAAGTCACAGACATTAACAGACAAACATACGCACTTGAATGTCAGACAGACACAGACATTAACAAACACATAAGCGTGAGGGTTAGACGGTCTATGGCCTCATCCCGATACACAGATGTCAGAGGTTTTAATGTGTATTGGGACACGTGTGTGAAATGATGTTGACTCGAATCAAAACACGGTGTAGCGGTAGATTACTCTGGCGTTCCCAGAGGCAGACAGGGCTTTGGCATGGCCAATTAAGTTCAATTCCTGGTAATGTTACGGAGCCAAAATGGGCCATTTAGCGCTAGTCACTGGAGAACGAGGCTTTGCCAGTCAGTGTTTCCCGTGCCTGCCAAATGTGTAGTCGAACAAGCAAGCTCTGGTGCACACAACCTGAAGCATGGAAAAACAAGATCACTATCTCATTCCTTTTTTCTCCCTCTCTCCCTTTCTCGCTCCCTCGCTCTCCCGGCCTCTCTCACTCTCCTGGACTGATAAACATCTAGTCAACAAAAGCGTCTACACCACCCCACCCCACCCCACCCCCCATCCTCACCCCACTATCAGAGTAGGCTTTAGCTTCTCCATTATTAGCTTTTTTCTGTCTGCAAATGTGCTGGACAGGTATCTGACACAGAGCCCGTCATTCCCAATTCACCTGGCCAGTCACCGTTGAGAAGGTTGCAAAATGTTAGACTAGGCAAAACAGATAAACTAATCAGTTTTAGGTTTTTTAGGTGCTCTTGTTTTTGCCGGGATGAATTAAAAGGCAAAATTGATGTCTGTGTCCATCATGAATGAAACGCCTTCGGAAAACTGTGGAAAATAGATCTCCTACACCCTTCCTTACCCTCCCCAGCCAAGGAGGTCCTAATCTCAACCATAATTGTTCTTGTGCTCTTTTCAATTAAAAACAGGGGCCAGATTTCATGGCCAAATCAACTGGCCCTTCGACCGCGTGAAGGCTTCGCCTTGCACAAGCGCTCAACATCAAAGCATCAACATCCTACTCGTGACCAGAGGCCTGGTGCATTTGGGATGCACCCAATCCACAGAAGAAGAAAAAAAGAAGACAAAAAAAACCCAGAAGGGTACAGCGCTTTCTTCCCAGCCCCTGAGACCCCTCGTGTCACAAATTAAATGCTTGGAGAGGGACTCTTCCCACCCACCACCTTCTCCCGAGCTTGTAATTACTGCTGGCAGAGTCAGCATGGCTTTACAAGAGCTGGGGCTGGTCCTTCTCTCGCTCTCTCTCGTTTCGCTGTTCCCTCTCTAATCTTCTCAGAATACCACAGGAACTATGAAACAAGCCTCTATCTCGCGCAGTCAGGGCACTATACTTTTCAATTTCACCCCTAACCAAACAGAAATGTGTAATACACACACACAAACACACACACACACACACACACACACACACACACACACACACACACACACACACACACACACACACACACACACACACACACACACACACACCTCCTTACGCCTTAAAATAGAGTTGCCCTTGCGTGCCGTAGCTGCCGTGTCAAGCAACATGGTGTAGATTGAGAGATACACCTCATTGAGTAGGCGGAGCGCAAGAGTGCCGGAGCGAGGGAGCAAGATATGATTTAGACAGGAACAGAGAACAACAGTAAACAAACAACACGCCAGTGGGTGATTAAGCTTTGTGGGTGGATAATTGTTTGTGTCACCACTATTGTCTTTGGGGGATGCTTTGACACTGTAGGGCACTGTAGGTGTAGATTGTCACTGTAGGGCACTGTAGATGTAGATTGACACTGTAGTGGTTTCTTAATGCCACAGAGCTGAAGCACTGGAGCAAACAGATTTGGCTGTATAGCTTGACTTGGACTTTCATTGAACTCGATAATCAAATCACAGTTTGTCACTTTTCAAGTTCATTATCTAACTCCAGCTCTACAACTGGACCAGCCCTTGTGTTTGCCGTGCCCTTGAGAGCAGTCAGCAATGATGAAGTAAAGCATTCTGGCTGCATTCAAATAACATGTGAACATTACAGGGCTGTTTTCGAGCCTTGGTTCTTGTGACCGGGCAAACCCAAGGCCTCTTTTCCCCCCGCTCTGGTCCTGGCTGTGCCAGACACCGTTCTTGAAACTCTGGTATCGTGTCGCCTCTTCTGAGAACTTGTGTTTGTGCCACTCATGCAGCAAAACCAGCACATAGATACATTTCTTCTCTGAGCAGACAGGCTACATATCTATCTACTGTACATCTAGGTATGTGTGCTCAGAGTGCAGGCTGCACACCAGGGCATCATATCTTGAAGTTCAAAATCCATTTGATGGCAAATAGAATCAGAGTGTCGAGATTGACTAAATGTAAATGTAGCATTCAGCAGACGCTTTTATCCAAAGCGACATACAAAGGAGAGAACAATCAAGCTACGAGCAATAGAGACCTAGTGTAACAATAAATACTACTTTATATAAGAAATAAAAAAGTGCAGGAAACTACTGTAAGTTACATTCCTGTACTTTTGTATTCCTTATGAAGACATTTCAACACCTGAAACAAAAAGGAAGTGCCGTGTTTGTTATACTGTTTCATTAATCTTTTGCATGACTTGTATATATAAATATTTCTGCTGTCAAACCAGTCTGTTTAGAGGAAAGACACTATCCATGTAGGAGCTTGAAACATGTGCTGAGCAAATGATGCTCAAACAAGGAAATGGACCTTAATGCCGTCCGCCGTCCATGCTGAAAAATTCCCAAAGTTTAATGCGCAAAAGGAAGGCCGTCGGAAACGCAGCTGCTGCCACGGCTGGGAACACGCTTACGCTTGATAGTTGGAATCCAAGAGGTTAATGGCCGCCGTTTGAAATGGATCGCCCATCCCCAGATGTGTCTGTGTCTTTTCCATTGTAGATTTTCACTCCTCTAATCTCACACAGACCAAATGCTTCCACCAGCATTAGCCACAGGATGGATGCGCACGCACGCACGCACGCACGCACGCACGCACGCACGCACGCACGCACGCACGCACGCACGCACGCACGCACCAGCATTAGCCACAGCGCACACGCCATAGCTCTACATGAACGCTTCCATTGAACCGTCAATCTACTGTGTGTTACAGTCAACAACAGCATCATGAAAGGAAAGGGTCTTAGAGCATGACATGAATGTACTTAAATAAGCACAGTGGAGACAGCTTAGAAATACTGATAGAAACTGCCATAAAGTTTGTAGCTAATGAGAAAACATCCACAAGTTGTGTATTAAATAGAAAATACATATTTTGGTCTGTTTTGGGCTTTATTTACACTTTAGATGTTTGGTTTGATGACATCAAAAGGCCACATTGTCACCATAGGAATTCTCACACAACCTTTTACCCCTGGTTACTGATCCATGCCACTTGCAGACTATTACACTATTGACTATTGACTATTACACTATTACACTATTGACTATTACACTATTGCACTATTGACTATTACAAGTACTAGCTTTGACAGTCATCACCAGAGATGTAACACTGCCAAGAAAATCAGAAATAGTGTCAGACAGATCATCATCAAAGGTGGACTTGTGAACAGAAGTTTCCTTAACCCTATTGGTTTAACACCACTTTAGCATTAGCATAGCAAATTGCTATCAGAATCCGAGCGGGATAGAACAGGATGAAAGGTGGATCTGCAAACGGCAGTCTCCTTAACTGTATTGGTTTAACTCTACTTTAGCATTAGCGTTGCTAATTGCGACTAAACTGTTTTTGCTACCACAGCGCGTCCATGAGGGATTACTATTTTCTTTGTGTTACTCAATTCTATTTATGGCTGTTGTCATAAGGTTAGGGGTTAAGGTTAGCCAACCCGCGTGGTGGGAATAGAGGCAAATACTTGAGAATGTCCGCCGAGTTGCTGACTCAATGCGGCTGCCACAGCATAAGCCACTTATCCCCCCCTGTCTGTTAAACCAACACAACCTCCCACGTACACTACGGAGAGAGAGAGAGCAAGAGAAACATAGGCTACGACATTAGCCTTGAGCTTGGGCAGAGTGCCTTCTGCTCCACTTGCTTTAAAAGACTTCTTGGCAGTACACTTGCTTTACATGGGGAAACCAGAAAGACTGTTGATGGGCTTTAGACAGAGAGAGAAACACCATTCTACAAAATGCAAGGTTTTTATTATAGCGTGTTAGCCCTGTGAACAAACTCCTGGACTATTTTAGGGCTTCTCATGTGTGTGTGTGTGTGTGACATGAGATGGCGGACCGGACAGAGGGATCAGCATGCAGTGTTGTCACACCTGTGAGGTAAGAAGCTTAGCCTCTGGACTATCGCAACTGTGACCGACAGAGCAAAAACAGATACCTGGCGAACACACTATCTATAGAATGGCCTAATTCCGCTGAGCTGAGTCCTGTAGCTTAGCTTCCGTAGCGCTGCTAGCCGGCCTCTCTCACCGTTTGTGCCCGAGTGCCGACAGTTATAAGCAGTGGACTTGGAGTGAGTCATGACACCGAGCAGCACTGATCTGAAAACATCTGTTCTCCAAACATCCCACTCCAGTACTGAAATAGGCTGCAGTTACGTACGTACTGTTTATCGCGGGACCACTGCCAGCCCTTTGCTTGGAGAGCCAATAAATTCACTGAGATGCTCAGAGTTTGAAGAGGCACAGACACCTTACTGTGTTTCTGTGTGAGTATGTCTCAGTGTTTATTTATTGCTCTGCATGGGAATGTAAATGTGTGTGTGTGTGTATATATATGAACATAAGTTTGTGTGTGTGTGTGTGTGTGTGTGTGTGTGTGTGTGTGTGTGTGTGTGTGTGTGTGTATTAGAAGGGGGGGGGCTGTTGAACATATGGTGAGTTGGAAGATGTGGTCAGTTAAGCTTTTGCAACAGTGAACATAGAGGAAGAGTTGCCAAAAAAGCTAGGGAAAAATAAATAAAAACGAACACCAGTAGACACACAATATCAGGATTATCATCTGAATAGGACCACTATTTGGCTGCTATATGCAATTTTCTCAAAACAAAGTCATTTAAGTAATCAAATCGAAAGAGGTTTCCTTCACAAGGAACATGTTTTTGCCATTTGTTTACTAAAACCTCATTACCAGTGTGATGCTAGGAAAATACATATATATCTGCCACTTCTCTCAAAGCTGGAACATGTAACGGGACAAAGGTGGCAAATTGTGCAGTTAGAGCAATAGAATCAAACAAACAACAACAAAAAACATGCAACCTTGAACTGACCTTAAACATTAAGAACAATTCTTGATTTGTGATCAAATACTGCTTTAAACTGAATTAAAAAGAAGCATGGCCTCTCATTTGAGAGATTTGTTCAAGTTTGATTTATCATCATCATCACCACCACATGAAGAACTGGTTAGTCCTTGAAAATACTGCAGCTACCCTCAGTCAAAGGCCTCTTGAGGAGACGTGGGAACAACAATACATTCACCCACAAAAATAAAGAGAAAAACAAGTACTAATGACTAAGGTGTACCTTGCTCACTGCTTCGGGGGCAGGTAGTGCCCTCAGGGTATGGTTGCCAAGGACACCAGGAGGTCACCATGCAGCAGATAGAGGCAGAAAGAAGACCAGGAGGCTTCAGTGGACTCTGGACCACAGACTAGCCTATAGCCGCACATTATCTTCTCCAGAACAAACAGGAAAATGAGACGCCTCTTGAAAGATTGCTTTATCTGCGAAAATTGATCAGTTAGCTTTTGTTTCAACTTAAACTCCTCATTATTGGTTTTTAGCCGTTCTGTGAAGCTGCTTTGTACAAATGCTAATTGTGGGAGGTGTCGTGTGATTGGATTGTTGTTGCAAATAAACATGGCAGCTTTTTTATCTTACTTAAAAACGTCCTCACTCTCTTTTTAGCCATTCTGTGAAGGGCCTTTGTACATATGGTAATGACGAAAGCTGCTATACAAACAAAGTTGACTTGACTTCATTTGTGGTCATGGTCACTCATTTTGCAGTCACTGTTTCAGTCAGGGACCTTTAAACCTCACTAGGATATCCACTTTCAGGACATTGTTTTGTTGACAACTTCCATTGAGCCATTGTCTGGTCCCCATGTGTACGAACTCTGAACTATGCCATCATGGCGCAGAACAATGTAGGTTTTGAGGAAGAACACACATAATCCCAGGCTGGTAACAGTCTGTCCGCACAGGAAGGGCAGCTGCTCACCTTACATCAACCTAGGTATCGTCGGCTTAACCCAACCCCATCAGGCCCTGCCGCATTTATTGCAGTCTAACGTCTGGAACTTGATCAGCATCTCACATCCAAACGTAATCACTGTGCATGCCAAATGTCAAACTGCCAAATGTACTGTGCATGCCAACAGAAGATCCCTGTAGGGATTGTCTATGCTACATTCAGCGCTAACAAACCCACTGGCACTGTGCCAGCGTCTGACTTACAACCTGACCCCCCCCCCCCCATACCCCTCCAAGGCATGGCACTCTTCCCCCATAGTCTCAGTGGGACCCCACCCAAAGGGCCTGTTTGACAGACTTCCACAATCTCCACCCTGTCTATTAGAAATTCATTTTACATGGGTGACGACTGACCTAAACAAAAGACTCAGTTCACCCCTCATATTTAACAGGAACTCCTCCTCCACCTTTGTTCCTCCACCCGGTCTACAAAGGGTCCGCCTGGGCTCTGGGTGGTGGTATATAACCTGTCCCGTGTCGCCATGTTGGTTGCTAATACAAAAAAGAGCACAGCAGCCAATGTCCTGGTTACCAGCAGCAATTTGTGCCTGTTCCCATTACCAGGGTAATCTCAGCCTTGGCAGCACTTTCTCTCTCCCTCTCTCTCTCTCCCTCTCTCTCTCTCCCACTCTCTCTCTCTCCCACTCTCTCTCTCCCACTCTCCCTCTCCCACTCTCTCTCTCCCACTCTCTCTGTGTAGAGGGCCTGGCATAAGAGCTGACTTCTGGTTCCCTTTTAATCTGAAGACGTTATACATGTGGATCTTATTGGATGTCTGTTCAGGATGTTCTCATGCATCACGTGTTTTTAGACTGCAGTAATGTAAAAGGATGAATACTGGTTCAATAAACGAATGTTAAACTTTAACCTCCCTCCCTCCCTCCTATCCCCTCTCTCTTGCTCTCCCTCTTTCTCTGCTGTGAGGACACCGGTTTTAGGACACTGCAGCACTGAAGTGGGCCATCATTTATCATCAGGACCAGAAAGCAACAAGGGACGCGTTGCAGTGTGCTAAACTTAGACGCTGAATCACGCGGCAGGGCTACCTCTAAAAGGTTGAGCTTGATTTGATTTGAAACACAGGTCAGCCTGGATAACATAGAGGATAGCTATACAAGAGATGCATAGGGCAAAACAACCGCTAATAATAATTAAAGCAACACTATGTAACAATTTGGCACTTTTTAGAGGTATGTTTTTATAAGCAACAACTTTTGGTATAATCCTCAAATTCATTTTCACGTGAGATAAAAAATGGTCATGGTCATGTGAGGTAAAAAAGATCCACATATCTAGCTAGCTCACTGGTTTTAGACTAAAACTCCATAATGTTGCTTTAAAAAGTCTTGTCAGTGCAAAACGGCAAACCCGGTATCTTCCATTTACTCCCCTAACATTCTTATGTTATCCAGAGTTGACCATTGAGATTCAGTAGCCCTTTTGTGAGGGGGTTCTAATCAGCATTAGTCAGGCATTGCCACATTAAAACACAGTAATTGCTATTGAGAAAGCCCGTCAACTGAGGAGATCAAAACAAACAGCAGCAGGAGCACCAATAAACATCAGCAGTCTGAATCAATGAAAAGTAATCCCATTTAACTTCCTCAAAATGAGTGAAGCGGTGAACCAGGAGTGTGGTCAGTAGTTTCCTGCCATGACATCAACGAACACACACATAGAATAGTTTAAAAATCAGGCCAACTGAGGAGACGGAGAACAAAGTGAGCCTCTTTCTCTCTTCGCTTCACTAGAGAAGAAATACTACTTTAATTTGCCTCTTCCCGTTTCTAGAGAACTATGCGAGGAAGGAGGGGGGCAATTTTGCATCCTATTCAGCAAATGACACATGCTTATTTGACTGTAGAGAGTACTTATTATGTTCTCCCAGCTCATCCACTGTGATGTGTTGGACATGGCTCTCTTCCTAATGAGACCCACATCAAAGTTTTTTTTCCTTGGGAGGTTAATATATCTTTTATAAGTTTGGGAGATCAATCAGATGAGGGACAGTTAACGTTTGAACCCTCTGAATTCCACTGCCTCCACAAAAAAGGGGACTTACAGCTCAGCTGAAGTATGATGGCAATTTACAAGGCTCCCAATGAACCCTGACAAGCCTTGACGTTTGAACGACCTCCTCTTCACCTCGAAGGAATGGTGAAAGTCTCAAAGTCACCTCTGGCTCCGCGTCTCAGGGAGATGAAACGCAGTACTCTCTGTGTGCTCTGCTCGTAATAGCCTGAAGGCACCGGCAACAATATGGCTACAGAGATCCAGTTAGGAATTTTCACCTTCCTCAAGGTTTTTTTTTCTGGCAGTAGCTTAATTTGAAGCTTGACTTGCTCTTCTGAGCTCAAAGTGCTTAGGCCTGCATCAAACAGCCTCGCGCAAATCTGTTCTTAATAACCAACTACGGAAACCATAGGTAAGACAATCATTCAGTTCTGCATATGGCAAATATATCAAGTCCTACAAGGGTGGAGGATATATAATTTCAAGCTTCAAAAAGCAGAAATGGTGGGTGCCCTTTTTACCTGACCAAGTCACACAAATTGTTTCCTATGCTGGATCCCTGACAAAACTCTAAGCACCTGGTTCACTATAAAGTCAGGTGTTGTTGGCCTCGTCAGAAGCACGCAGAGCCGTTGCCACATCACCGTGGAAACAGCAGTCGAGGTAACGAAAGAAGGGACAAACAGGTGTGGGACAAACATGTGTGGGAGGGGAGGCAGGGGGGAGAAGAAGAGCAAAACAAAAACCCCAGCAGAGAACATCTGCCACATCTTCCTTTGCTGGGAGGCCGGAATGATGATAGAATGTGACAGGGGCTCAGTCATCAGCAAGCAGAAATCTAATTGAAGGTCTGGCAACAGTCCTAGCTGTCAGTTCTGTCACCGGCGACAGAGTGGAATTCAGTTACCCACAACCTTTAAAGGTTCCTGGATAATTCACCTATCTTTATATCTACATGTATAGCACTCGTGTCTATTTGGATGTCATGTGAATAAATACCATGAGGATAAATCACTGCTGAACAAGCTACTTAAAAGCACTGCAAACCACTGGGAGACCTTTTATACTTCAAAGCTAGCCGACAGCATGCTACACATTAGAGCATTGTTGATGTTAATGTAAAAGATTCTGAATCGATGCAGGGAAATTCAATAAAAAAAAAATGTATTGAATAATTACACTGGCCAACACACTTTGTGTAATGTTACACATTCCTTAGGGTCTTTTTTGACGCTAGCCAAGTAAAGTTCATGTAAACAAATCTTTCCATTGTGACCGCCATAGACATCAGTGAATGAATGGTCAACTTACAGATGCCTATGTTCACAATCCATTGGGTCTTGTGATGCTAGCCTGGTACAGTTACACATTAGTTTGATCATATTTTAAACGCATTTTAAAGCATGTAGTCATCTCATCAGTGAATGAACACATAGTTTTAATGCTCTGCTACCTAGGTTCGCTTAATGCTAGTAGCCTGCTTGCTACCATTTCCTGCGGCATCATATTAGCCAGACTCAGATCTTTCAAAAGGTTCATTTTTATTTTAATGATTTAATTTTTATATTTTATTTTAAGTTGTATTTACAATGCAGTAGGCTACACAATATTTAGCATTTAGACCAGACCTGGGCAAAGTGCGGCCCAAGGGAAATTTGCGGCCCGTTGGCTGTCCCTGTGCGGCCCGTGGAGGTCAATTGTAAATTAAGAATCAAACGTAAATACCTGTACTTATTATACGGCTCTTCAGAATGTTCCAAAAAGTACTGTTGATTTAAATGGGCCATCCCCACGCTCTATTTCACACGACAAAAATGACACCTACGCCACTTGTAACCTGTGTAAAAAGTCTATTTCGTTGAAGGGAGGAAATACAACAAATATGAATAAGCATTTGAACACAGCATGGAATTAAATTACAGGAATGTCATGTCTTCGATGCATGCAGCAGCTCAGCTAAAGTCGGCGCTTCATCTCTTTCTGTCCAAGGTAAACTCCTCAAAAGTGATCACAACCACTCACTGTGTGAAGCAATTTGCCTTTATTGTGTGTAGTCGATCAAGTTATCTTCTGTCCTTTCGTTTTGAAGCATACATTTTAGCTCCGGCATTGGTCTCCCATTATTGATCACTTCACGTTTGGATTGAAAGTCCAGTTTTGAGAAATGTTTGATCGTAACGGTGTTAATTATCGGAGGGCGTGTGTTATCAGCAAACGTTCGCGTTATCGTGTTAACCCATTATTAAACTGAGCATATCGATTTTTAATTCATTATTAAACTTAGCATATAGCTACGCTAGCTTAGCTATAGAATCTTCCATTTTCAGCCCCCTACATTGAGGCAGAGGTAGTGTTTGCCTCCCCTCTTAATGTGGCTTTATGTCAGCTCAGCAAATTCAGCGATTTTGTTAGTGCCATTTGTTTCATTTGCGCAAACCAGCTTCCACTAGCTGATGACGTTCAGAGTTAGACCGGTTCAGAGGCTGGTAGTCTGTCTGGGTCACAGGCTACAGCTAGCACGTCTTGTACACCTCTAGCCCATCCTTTCTTCGAGGCAGGGAAAAATAAAATGACCGAGGAGAGGATCAACGAATGTCACCGAGCAGTGACTAAGTTTGTGGTGAAAGGTTTGCACCCTTTTACTACGGTAGATGCCCCAGATTTTCGGTAGGTTAATTTCTAGGAACATGTTTAAATTAAACAGAATACATTTTATTTAAGTTATGTACGTTTTATTTTAAGTTCAAGAGGAATATGTATAAATGTTTTTGGTTATTTAATTTTTTTAAATGTGTATGTATACATACTGTATATGGTGTGTGCAGCATTACAGAAAATTATATAAAAGAAAATTAATGTAAATAAACCCGTTTGTGCTCTTTTTTTCACCCCTTGCCCAATAAGAATCGATAAAAGAATCGATAAGGAATCGAATCGATAAGCAGGAATCGATAAGGCATCGGAATCGTTAAAATCTTATCAATTCTCATCCCTACTTATACTATTGCATTGCAAGCTTGCTCTCGTGTGTGTGTGTGCCATGTGTATTGGTCATCTGGGAACACCTTTAATACTGCAAAAACATGCTCATTTTCAAAATCGTTTTGGTGAATGTTGATAAAATGTTGATTAAATAATGTTGGCGTTTTTACTATGCCTGCACCAATTTTTTTTGATAGCCTAAATGTAACATCTACTCTTACCAGTAGCAGTTAATCAAAACCATACAATGTAATGTTTTTTTTATAAAGAGATACAACTTATATTGAGCAGAATTGAGTTCAGCCTATTGGTCCGGCCCTCCACAACAGTCCCACTATCTCATGTGGCCCCTTGGGGAAATGAATTGCCCACCCCTGATTTAGACAGTCCTACTCCTGGGTTATCTTCTTTGAAAAGCCGTTTAATACAAATCTTAAAGGGAAAATAGAGTTCAAATAAATGAATTAAAAACATGAAAGCCTAGATGCATTGTGAATCGTTTGATAATGGAATCATTAGCCTTTGAATCGTAGCTGAATCGACTCTGAAGCTGAAGGCTAGTGGAGATTCACACCTCTACTACACATGTTCCGCTTCAAGGGGATGCTGTGCCAATTTACGGGAGGAAGGCTACCTGAACTCCTTTACAACTTTACAGCGTCGCCCGCGAGGCTGTCTGGCTTCAGCACACGTCTGTAATAAACGTGTTCCTGTCTCCTACCCCTACCCCCACCCTCACCAGCCCCCACAGTGCCCCCTGCTCCACCACCCTCCAACCTGGAGCAGCGGGGAGTTTTTTGGGGCCCTCCAGCCATGCTGCGTCTCGTTGCGGTGCCGTGGTGGGAGGATGACGCCCGGGTTTGTCTTGGCCAGGAGCCTCTGTTTATCTTATTAGCCCCGGCTGTGGTGGAGATGGAGGAGCAGAAAGGGAGCAGAGAACGGCTGTCCTCCCTCCTGCCTACCCGCCCGCCCGCCCGCCATCCCTCCCCTGCTCAACTCTCTATCTCAGCTTACACAGGGCGAGCTATGCGAGGGCACACACACACACAACCACAAACGAACATCTTCACAATCCATGAAGGTTGAGGTGGTTTAGGTGTCATTTCAGTTCATTTTTGACACAGTGTCTTCACTGAGATGCTCATAGGGAGGCTCAGGAAGGGCAGTTCTGTGGGGGTCATATGAAAGCCTTGACATGATCTTTTCATGGACAGCTGCATACAGCTATCAACGCCAATTAGCCAAATGCTCATTACTGAAAGGCAGGTGGTTTTAATCCGTTTTTCTATAATTTGATGGCCAGGAAATTACTCAATTTTCAGTATATTCTTGCAAGAGGGAAGCTTGACGGACTGAAGGACTGTAGCGTCTGCTAACCAACCAAGCCGTACAACTTGACAATAAAACAGTTGAGAACCAGAATGTCAGCTCTCTCTTTTTATCCTCGAGATGTCTTTTGAGGGTGTGAGCCATTTATTTTAATACTGGTCAAATATTTACCTTACCAGGAAGCCACAGAATTCAGAGCCTGGTGGAGTTATTGAAAGGATATTAAATAGCCATTCTGACATGCGACCTACTGGCTACTCCCATCCCCCCACCCAAGGGTTAAATTCCAGAGTGAAGCCCCCGACTCCAGAGGGCCCACCGGCTCAACCAACCGGCCCTTTAATTCATCGCTCGCAGCGAGAAAGAAAAATGCATTTCACAGAGACGGACGGGAACATCTGGTAAGGCTGAACCTGAGGGAGAGTAGGACCCTCTGCCTCCCTTTCGCGGAGAGGTAAGAGAGACTCGCTCCTGTTTTTGAAGGCTTGGCTTTTTTTTCATTTTTTTACAGCACAGAACCTGAAGTACACAGCGGGAGACAGGGGTCCTTCAGAAGGTTCAAGGAGTGTGAATAAAATGGTAAATGGCCGGACAGAGAGTCGGTCCTGGCCTGGCCTGAGGGTGGAAATGCGTTTCAGATGGAACGTTCTGAGGAAAGGATTTCTGTGACAGCCTCCATAAATTAAGAGCTACCCCCTTTGAGGGCTGGGGAGAGGGGTGGCCTGCCCCTTGACCTTGGAAGTAAAAAAAATAGGAATGGTCAACTGGGGCCTCTGACAAGAGAAGAAGCCCACTTCAGAGCCGTAGGCATTTTACTTCACAGTAGGTACTCCAGAGAGGCATCATTTGGCTGGTTGATTAATACGCTTTTTCGGTCTCCATGAGTGCATGCTTCATAGAGACCAGGATGCCATATGGAGCAATGGAGCCGTGTAGTTGCAGGGTGTTCTGCAGAGGATGATGACTGAATAAACTGATAAGACCAGATGTTCACTGTGCTTGGCTCCAGCGGGTGAATAGAGAAAGAGAGGGCGAGAATCTGTGTGTCTGTGTATGAGTGAGAGAAAGAGAGAGAGAGAGAGCAAGAGAGAGAGAGAGAGCAGTTTCCAAGTTTGGGGTAATTACAGTCAACAGGCTGTGTGCATATAATCTTCTTTTATCTGCAGTCAAGGACAAAGCAGGGAGAGAAAAACAAAAACTAATCAAATCAACCCCAAAACATTAATCCATTTTGCCTCGCCAAGTGGACGATGCAGGTAGGTCGTAAACGCCCTCCACTCTCATGGTCAAGGGGCTGGTGAAGGGGACAGGGCTGCATCTCGGACACTAGCCCTCGTGGTTGGTACGAGGGGAGGGCGAGCGGGACCGCTGTAGTGACAAGCGGGGCCTCAGAGAATAAATGAGGCTAAATGAGGCCATTGTCTGGCCCAAGTGAACCACACCACCCCGGAGAATGGGACATTCAAACGGTCACACAGGCCCATTGTTGCAGCCGGGGCAGGCGGAGCCTTGACAAGCAGGAGCTGGGAAGGACCCTTGCCGTTTTTCTCCTTCTTCTTCCTCTCTCCTCGTCGCTGGTGTGCATTGCTGACACATCACAAGTCGAGCCGACTATAATATCAGTTTTGTTTTTTGCCAAATTCCGTTTTTTTCCTCTTTTAATCAATTTGATTATCATCGAGGCTCCTGTGCTTTTACACCCATTGTTTGTATCCGTCTTGGTGATAGGCCTATGTTGTAATAGGTTAAAGAGTGTTAGGTAGGTAGTCTAACTACAAAGACTACAAATACAGTTTCATTTACTATAATTTTCTATTTAATTTTATAGAATGAAAAACATATTTAAGTGTTCTGTTTTCTGGTTTCACGACTTGTACGGAGTCACTGAGCCCGCAAGCATGCTTCTGTGGACACAGCTTTGCGCAACACAGACATAATGAGAGTTGATGTTTCATTACTTTTAGCTATCTTTAATGTGCCTGTGTCACTCACACAGGATTTATTTTTTGCCTATAACACTATTGGATGTCTTTCTCTCCCATGATTTTATTCAAAAATGTCCAATTCTGCGCAGTTCCCCGTTTAACTGTGATATCCGTTTTACCAACTGAATTGTGTGGTTCTGTCCATGTTCCCTGCATCGTGGAAACCATATGGCCCTACGCTAGGTACACCATATGATTCACTACATATTAACTACATCAAAAAGGACAATTTCTTTCACCCAGCATGATGCACACAGAGGGGGAATCACACAAACCAAAATGTCCAAACCAAAAAAGTTCCCATGGGTGGGCCTTGGGGAAACAAAAACACTATGGCCTTGTGTAAAAACACATCCAAAATGTTTACAGCTCTGTGTGCAATGGGCGTAGCTGGTTCCCGTCTGTATTTTGAAGAACAGACGTGCATTTCAAAATGCTGTGGATGTTTAGGGAGCATGTGAGGACCCTTGAAAATCCAGCGAGTCAGGTCTTGGCATGTTTCCATGGATACAGAGTATGGGCTTGGAGGGAGGTTGAGGGGGGAAGAGGGTATTGACTGTGACGCATAGGGAACCAGCCACAGCGCTCAGGTCATTAACAGGCTCCAATTGATCACAGTGCAATTCGTGATTCAGGGATTATGTCAGTGCATCAGCAACTATTGATCCAGGAGAGACAATAATGAAAGGGACTGAACCAGGACAAGTTCACAGGGTACACTGCAAAAGCTTGGTGGTTAGTCACTGTGCATATGTGTACCAGTGTGTGTATGTGTGTGTCTGTTTGTGTCCACAACATAAACAGACAATACTCCAGGCCTTGATCGTCGGTCGTCAAGTTAGCCGACACTCTAATTTTCTGATTCCGACCCCAGCTCAGAACAATGCCACTCTGCTGAGCCAGCAGCCCTCGATGTGTGACGAGTCGAGTGTGGCGAGCGGAGTCGTCCCTAGACCACCCCAGGAGCGCCGAGCGGAAACAATTACGGCTCCCGGGGGCGTCTCCCCTTTCACCTCATTTGCAAACATAAGCTGCGGAGGCGGCGATGGCCCCTCCCTCCAACAGAGAACTCTCCCGTGTGTGTGGTGGACTTGTGAAACACAACACCCCACTAATTAACCATCCCCGTCTAGATACAAGCAACACACATACACACAGGCGATCACACACAGGTGCACACTTACACACTCACATGCTATTCCACACACACAAAGAAACAGACAAACACATCCAAAACACACCTTGAACTAACACACACCAGTCAGACCCATACCCTTGAATTTACTGCCATGACACCTCTTATCCAAAATCCATAAAGGCAGACTGCTCTCTTCCACAACACACTACACATCTACTTCAAAACTACACATCAACTCAATGGGAACACTCTAAAGCTGTCTGCCTGGATCTTGAATGAGGCTGCAAAGGCCCATCAGAGGGAAGACTGCCTGGGAAAAGGTATGTTACACATAATAAAACTAAGTACCGGTTAGGGGCGGTGAGTGGAGAGCACATTCTGTTCAACAGCTCAGTGTTCCCAATCAATCAGTGGATGAAGGTGAGGTGAAGTCAGGGTGAAGGGTGCAGATTCGGAAACCCACTTGCACATCTAACTTGATGTTGATGCCCAATCAAGGCCGGGAGGTCTGCGAGAGCGTGGCGGTCATTGTTGAGCTCAGCGGTACGTGCAGACCTCTGGCAAGCCTTCCTTATGGCCCTCCATCTAATTATTATCGGCTCAGTCTGAGACAGCGAGAGGCAAAGAGTTCATCTTAAACGGAGTTAGGGATGCTGACTGTCCCATTTGCTATGGACCTGCCAGCACCCAAGGTCGGTGGGGGGGGGGGGGGGGGGGGAGAGAGAAAAAGTTAAAAAAAAAAACAAGGCCGCCGTGTTCTTGAAAGGCACGGTCAGAGTGTTCCCTCAAAAAGTGTCCACTCATGCTGCTGTCTCAAGGCACTCCAGCTGAGGGGGTCAACGCAGGACAGGAGCCGCATCTGAACCCCCAAAGGGAAAACCCTAAACCACACACACACACACACACACACACACACGTGCACATCCTCACACACACACACACACACACACGCACATCCTCACACACACACACACACACACGCAACACAGACGCACATGCCCTCACACACACACGTGCACATCCTCACACACACACACACACACACGCACATCCTCACACACACACACACACACACGCAACACAGACGCACATGCACTCACACACACACACACACACACACACACACGTGCACATCCTCTCACACACACACACACACACACACACACACACACACACACACACACACACACGCAACACACACACACGCAACACACTCACATGTGCACATCCTCACACACACACATTCACAGTGTTTTCCTTTTCTCAGAGCTCAAAATGTGTGCGGTTTACTGCCCCTAACTGGTGGATGGTGTTTAAAAAGAACGAAAGAAAGCCTACAGCCTCCCTTGACAGCCACTAGACCACTTTCCCTGCAACAGTAGAGCTCGACTTGCTCAATTTCAACCTCCACCTACAGGGACAGCTTTCAAAGGCCCCATTTAACATCGGACTTCTTGCAGTGCAACATATCTAAAAAGCTACAGAGAGACATCTGGTTACAACAACCATCAACCATTCTCCTGCTAACATTCTCTTCGTGTTTTTCTCCTGCTTTTCCTCTTCCTTAAAACACACACACACACACACACACACACACACACACACACAATCACACACAAACTTGTCTTGGCCTGAGAGCTTCCCCAACCATGGAATGCAGCCTGACGGAGACTCCTCAGCATCACAGAATGTCCCGTGAGATAGAGGAATGCGGTCAGAGAAAAGATTAAAGCACTCAGGGTTGGAGGCTGATGCATATTCTCACTCTCACAGATTTGGACGCTGGATCAAGGCAGATCAATGGACAGGGAGGCTGGACTGGGCTTTCTAGCAAGGCACACATCTGAGGTGTTCCCCAAGTCAACGCTGACCATAGACAATCACATTACACGCTGGTGTTGACACACACACACACACACACACACACACACACACACACACACACACACACACACACACACACAAGATGTCCACATGCATGCGTGTACAGACATGATTTACAAGCGTGGAATCCCACTGAATGGCAGACATTGGGGTGGGGGGATGACGACTCGCGTTAGTGTGTAACTTTACGGCTGCTCGTGTGGTGAAAAGATGCTCACATATGGTCCATTTGACATGGCTGGGTAGGAGAAAAAGCGCAATAGTAAAAGTGGACATAAACAAGACATAATCTTGGAGACCCTCCAGTAACTGACATTTAAACATGGCCCAGATTACTGACGTTTCTGACCACTGCTCCTGCGTTGTGTGTGTGTGTGTGTGTGTGTGTGTGTGTGTGTCAAGCATGAAGTGTGGGCTATATATTGTCAATTTTACAATTCAAGTGAAGTAGTTATTGAGTAGATGGAAGTACGCTGAATCATTGAGTTTTCGGTCAGATATCCGTCACGATGTACACGCTAGTCTCTTTCAATCTCACAAGAGCCCATCGGTTGAATGGCTTTAGTTATTCAGCAGCACTGAATGCATGGATTTTCTTAAATGGAGTTTGAAGGCCTGTGACAAAGTTCTCCCTCATTTAATATATCTGACGACTTATGCTTTAACAAGGCAACCAAGAACACAGCTGAGGCAAAGTTGTATTTGATGGTGCATGAATACAGGATAAAGAAAGAACTTCTGTTATGGACTTTCCTACTGAAAGCCTAACAAACAACATAACAAAACCAAAACCTGTGTATGGGGGGGGTATGGTTAAATAGTGTATGGGAGAGGAGATATTTTTTGCCCTGCGCAAATGAAACATGTGTTGTGTCTGCGTTATGGCCAGTGGCCTCTTTTCCCCTGGCCCGAGCAAGACACACGGCTTGCATGCCTTCCTGTCCCCTTCTAAAACCATTTCATAGGTTATTGGGACGATCACAGAGAGCTGATCATGGAATCTGGATTTGGATTTTACTGGTTACGCTGTGCAAAGTTACCTAGATCAGCGTCCCCTTGTTATTTCACAGTCAGTGACAGAAGCCGTCTTTGCAGCGTAGGCTACAACTCTGGTTTCAAATGACTAACCACCATTTGACTGAGTAAACATGCGTGCACCGGCTGGTTGTATTGCGTCTTTGAGGAGGCAAATAATGCTTGCAAATTGATGCAAATCGGATTTGTCGGATTTATCAGCTGACTGGAAAACTCATGTAACAATCCAGACGAAGAAAACTTTTAGCTCATACAAATTCTAACGTGGTAACTTACTCGCTTTAAATAATTTATCACATCTGTCTTGGTAGACTTTTTAGAAAATGCCTAGCAGTGTAGAACACGTTTAGTGAAGGGCTGTTCAGTTGCAGATTTTTTTTTTCACATTTAACTATTTCTAATGACAGAGATGTCTGTTCAGTTGTTCGCTACAGCAGAGTTCGCCGAAATTTCTCTATAATCTGATCGAATGCTATGTCAATTTAGTATCTTTTGCAAATACTTCAACTTGAAAGCCGCAAGTAAATAATCGTACCTTGACCGTTGTTAGTCCATCACTCATTCGAACTCCGCTTTCTCGCATGAAAAAGCAATAGAATACGGTTTCCACTCCACGGAGTATACAATCCGACTGCCACAGGTGACATCATCCGTTTTGCCACACAGCCATTCGCGCATGGACAAAGGATGTCTATCCCGATGTTTCATGGGAATTGTAGTCTGCTGCACATTAGGGAAGTCCCCCTCAAACTGTTTTTTACTGAATTTGTTTTTCCACGTGGATGTCACTGAGTTTAGCTGGGTTTCAAAACATGGACACCCAAGAGGCACAAAAGAATTTGTCCCTTGTGGTTTCATTATAAAAACACTTTTTTTTATTCTACAGATAGCCCTGCGTGTGGTTTGTTGTCATTGTGAAGGGTTGCCTTGTGCTCTGTGGTAAAACATTGTGTTCCCCTGTACTATTAATATTAGCACAGCTTGGAATGTCATTATGTGATCCTTTTCCTATTGTAAACCTAATCTGTCTATGAACCCTTTCATAAAGCTAGTGACCAAGTTTTAACAAACAGCATGTCACTTATAGTTCTAAATGAGAAACACTGCCCATTTCCAAAGTGCACAGACTGAATATAAGCATTGTTGATGACTTCTGTGTATATCAGCTGAAACTACGGTAGCTATTGTGCAGCCCCTGTGTACAATTATGGTAGGTCTTGTGTGAGGGTTCAGAAGGTGAATGCCCTATTTCTATACAGCTGAGAGACTCTTACGGTCTTCTGTCACCCTGCTGACTTTCTGCAATGAGATTATTCAGTCTCGATAAGTGCTCCCTCTCTTTCCCCGTGGCCTGTTCTGTTCCTCACCCAGACTGAATTAGCAGGACCCAGGCAGGCACGGACCGGAGCCTCAGTGATATCGAATTTGCCTGCTGGACACTTTGGAGGACAAGAGACCCAAAGTGTCTTTGCCAGAGGCCAGAAGTGCAGACTCTGGGAGTTTTCACAATCGAAACAAAAAAAAAAGCATGGAGACATTTCCCCCAGACTAAAGAAACTGCATGATGGTATGTAGTTGCTGATACGTAATTGAGTGAAAGCCCCCAAAGGAATCTAAAGCCCTCCTCCTCCTTAAAGATATCACATAGATGGAAATACGCTCCCTTTGGTGAGTGTTATTTTGAGCGTAAACATTCCTACTGGAATGTGCTGTCTGCTGTCAGTGTTCTTTGGCAGATGTTCCCCACACATAATATATCATTGGGAGGACAAAACAGCCTTTTCAATCCCATTCGGTGCTTTGATGAAATTACACACACAAGTTGACCACCACGTAAAGAGTTAAATCTGTGGCCGACTAGGTTACTGAGTTTACTGTCATGTACCAGAACACCCATTTTCGCAGCGCCATGGTTTCAAAATAAAAACAAACCCTAAAACAGAGATCCGGGGGAGTGAACAGCAGAGGATCAACGAGCATTCCGTACACGATGACTCCTCCTCGCCGAATCAGAGACCGAACACGAAGACCTGACTGAGCCTCAGAAAAGATTTTTCAAAAGAGCCTGGAAAGAATTCAATAGCTCTGGCTGCCCAGATCTCTCAGAAAAACCTCATCTGGCTTTGGAAGGGGGGGGGGGGGGGGGAGTACAATGCGAGTCAGGAAATCGTAAGACAGAGTAAGCTCACCAAGATCAAGTTGGAAAAACATTCCAAAGCCCATGTTATTACTAATAACATTAATAAGATGGCATAACCTTGGTGCTTTCTATTTGTGTCTGTGGGAGTGAGAAAAAAAAAAGACATTGCGGTGAAGGTTTCTTTGTGCAGCTCAGTATTTGGACTCTCCCATTAGCCATGCGTTAGCACATTGTGTGCACGTGTATGTGTGGCCCGAGCATGTGCGTGCCCGAATTGACCTGTGCTGTTAATAAGTTGTTGAGTGGTTAAGGGGACTATTTTGCGTCTCGAGTGAGACTAGTTCGGACAGGCCAGGTGAAGAGAAGAGGCTGGATGGGCCTGGATTTATGACCACAGCAGCACAGAGGTCCGGCGACGGATAGGCCTTGGAGAAGGCTCGTCACTCTCGAAGGAGCCAGCTGTTCATATAGTGTACATGTGGTCATGGTGACAAGTCCAGCATTTGTGGAATGCCTGCTCTCCCCTTTGCTTCAGTGGAAGCGCCTGCTGTTCCAATCCTGGGACAATCTACATCCTAGCCAATCTTCTTCAGCCATTACAAGCAAACAGATAAGGTTATGGTGAAGACAAAAGCTTTGCGGCGTATCTCTGTGCATTCCATCGAAAAAATTGGACCCTCTCAAAATATCTGGCCTGTCAGCATAAAAATGGAAACTGAAAGAGAAACTGATATCATTTCTCTATTAATTTGTTTATACGGTCCCAGATGCCTTAATGCAAGAGGACATTCTTATCATGGGTGGGTTAAAAGTTACATGTATTGATGTTTTTACAACAGAACATCTAAGATTTCACTAGATAATGTCAGAACGTATGGACGCTTTCCCAAACCAAAAATAATATTTGAAAAGTGTTTCGTAAAAAAAAAAGCGCTCGGAACTTATAACCGGTGAGACGGGCCCCTGAGCGCGAGGCTCATGGGCCCGAACTGGGAAATGCCAATGAACCGTTAAGTCGAGCAGTAGGAGGCGAATGGTGCATTCCCCCCCCCCCCCCCCTCACTACTCCATCAGCCATCCATGTGCTCAGATGCTGCACGCAGCAGCTGTGTTTTCTTCCTCCGGTTGTGGAATCTAATAAACAACACTGAGAAGAGACCTACCTGACTTTAAAGGGACCCGCCGAAAAAGAAGAAAAAAAGTTTCCCAAGAGGGCTGGTCCGCTAAGCGATTCTCCGCGTGTCGCCGTGCTCCTGAGAAGGGGCAAGAGGGCCTCGCTCAGTGGGGTGGCTTATCGTCAAAGCCACAGCATAAACAGATGACTGAGGAATGGTCACTGAGGAGCGCTGCTAATCTGGTATTAAGATAACCATCAAAACACACGATGGGCTACCTGTGGAGTTTCAGGAGTCAAGACAGGAACCTCACGAAGGAGCACGATGATGAGGAAATGTATTTTTTATGAATAAAATAATGTCCTGAGCTGCTCATTGTAATCAAGGCCTAATGGGACTGTTGGCAATCGCCTTCACGCATTGACTACAGACAATGTACTGTTTATCTAATAAAAGTCAGACATTAATCATTTTAAATTGTGTTTGAGATTCTTCAGCTCTCCCTCTCACTGGAAGCTGATAGAGAGAAAGTAAAAGCATTTATCTTTCTTACGGCCATAACAGCAGAAACAATTTTTTTTGTTATACAAGGGAAAAGATGTTGAATTCCTTGTGCTTCCCACAGTGGCCAATCCTCTTACTGTCACATGCAAGTACTCATGCCCAACAACCTAACCTAACCAACACAACAACTGCCCACCCATAGATCCTGAGCAGCAGGATACAACAACGACGCACAACTGGCTGGAGGCAGCCGCAACACGCGACACATGTTGTACCCAGGATATGTAAAGGCACTCCTTCACAGTACAGCATGCTCTGTACAGCAGGAGACAACAACAAAAGCAACAACAAAGCTGCCTTCGTGAGCATTCTACTGGGGTTTCTCAAGCAGGATGGAAAGTATGACTCCATTGATGAAAAACAGTTATGTCAAGAAGTGTTTAACGGTTTACTTGAAGATGCCATCAATTTTGCACTTGTCACTCCACATTCCTTTTCCAGTCAGGTATTTCATCTATGTCTACCTGAGGACACGTGTGATGTTTGGACATGACAATGTGTACAAACTGCTTTGACCTAACGTCACCACACGGCGTACTTCCTTCACCACACATTCTTTTCAGTCATCGCATCTGTGGAGCACATCACATGGTTAGCAGATCAAAGCACAGGCTCTCCATGTGTTGGATTGTTTCTGACAACCATGCATAATTCAAACACAGGTGCCAAAACTGAGGACTTTTTAGTGGCAGTGCTTAAAACATAGCATGGGTGTTTGCAACTGAGAGAACCAAACTCAAGTTCAAAATGGCTTCCTGGCCTTCCTGGAAATGCATAACTGGCAAAACTGTTTCAGAATGGTTCAATTTACTATGAAGCGATTTTCACAGTGTGGCTATGCTATACAGGCTCTGGCTGCCAGGGATAAAGATGTTGGTGGGTGGGCAAGTCCAAGCCCAGAGATCATGTGATCAAGGGAGACCGTGTTGGGTCTCTGTCCTGAGCCAGGGTGGCTGAGAGAGGGGGGCATTGGAGTTTGCGGTGAGGGGGTGGTGTGGCCTTCTCCCTGATGCGATAACTGACTACTTTGTCTTCTCCCAGGTCTTGTGTGGTGCTCCTCCCCTACATATTATCACATGGCGACTTGGTCTGACCTTCCTCATGAATGTCCATGAGGGAGGGGTGTGGGCTGGGGGATGGTAGACATGTGCTTACTGATGGTCACAAATAAAGCTGTGAGATTATCTTTTCCTTATTATATTTCATTATTATTATTATTATTATATCGCTGGAGGCTCAAGCACTAAACTAATTTCCAAGCACACTCATTCATCATGCTGTCTCTATAACTGATGTTAATTCTGCACCAGAAAAAACATTTCCTCATCTCACTAATTTCACAGTTAGCATGGTGTGCTTTTGTTTCCTGTATAATCCTGATATATAATAAGCACAGATATACACTTTTTCAAAGCCATACCTAATTTCAGTGTACAATACCAGCTTGTAACCCATAGACTCTGAATCATCCACCTGTCTACACGTTGTATTCTTGACAAGGCAATGACCTCCCCCTTCACATCAGACAATGGCCGAGCTTCCCCTCAGGTGGGAGACTGTGGTCAGCGTGAGCTTTGACTGATATTGAACAGGACAGATAAGTGCACCTAGTGGAGACAACATTGGGCACAGAAGAGAGGGAGAGAGAGAGAGTGAGAGAGAAAGAGAGAGACAGTGAGAGAGAGACAGTGAAAGAGAGTGTGTGAGAGAGAGAGTGAGTGAGAGAGAGAGAGAGAGTGAGAGAGAGAGAGAGAGAGAGTGAGAGAGAGACCACAGAGCACATTTGAAGTGAGGAAAAAGGTCCATTAAATATTTACTGAACTTGATATATTGTTATTGTATGGTTGCTGACTGTCATTTTCTCTTCTGCCAACAAAGATTTTATCATTACTGCTTTTCTTTTTTCCCCCTGTAAATACCTCAATGCTGTGGTACCGTATCTGAAAAAACTGTCCACGTTGGCGACTCTAGAAATGGACCTACATGATACCACAAAAACAGGATATATGCCTTAAGTATACAATATGGTGTAGTCTATAGCTGAACAGAAACAGAGGACATATCATGCTAACCAAAGGCTATGTGACTTCCTCCCCAAAATATTGTCTCTGGACAAACCTCATGTCACTCCAAAAATCTGGCTTTCTTCCAACACATTTCAACTGAGCATATCAGTTTACAAACTTTCTGAGAACACATTCTTGACATATCAGAGTTGAGTCGGGTCTATTTTTAATTTTAAAACAGCAAAGCAGCCCGATGTCACTTTTAAAATTCTGTTCTTTTAATGTGGCAATAAATCATAGTTGCTGAACTGCCTGTACACTCCTCAGATCTGTCTAATTTAGTCACACAGCGTTGTATATTTGAGAGCATGTCGGTGCTGAATAATGGCTCACATAAGTGGTCATAGATAAGCAAGATGCAGAGAGAGCCTCCTCTGCCATGGTGACTTATCACACGTCCATTGGGAGTGCCGTGCTGGTCTGTTTCCCGTCAGATTTCCGACATGGGGCCTCATACCACTCCCAATCCCCTCACCCCCATTTCCACACATACTCTAGCAGGAAATAGTAATCTTTTTGTGTGAGTGGATTTGAAGTAGGTTCTCTGGTTTCTTGTGCTAACAACAGATTGGAATTAGAATACAGCTAGTCTAGCTGTGATACTGTGACTTTAGTTCAATGAGAGTCCCTGAGATCATTTCAGAATAGCAAGACATTACAGTTCTACTCAGTTCAATGTTGAGCAGGTGCGAGTTTTGCAGTTACTGTTTTGACTAAGTTCACTTACAGTCATGAAATACCTAGGAACTCCTCACTGGACACTAACTATTGAATTTTTTTTAATAATTAATCATATAATTAATTTTTGGATGTATTTCAATGTAATGCCACCAATGGCAGCACAATCTGCGATCTGTTAAGTTTAAAACACAACCATCTTCATCTTGAATTCTAGGGGGTAAACCTCTTTTGGCTATGACCACAAAAGCCTATTTGAGAGTAGGCTACAGTCTCTAATGGGATTTGGCCCAAAGCTCAACACAATGTGGAGATTTAGTGAAATGGGTTGTTCCTAAATGATTCTTTGAGTAAGCAAAGACTGATAGATGACCAATAATAGTTTTCATTTTTATTTCGTGAGGTCTGCTACTGAAACAAAAAAAGCCCTGTAATTGCACTTTATATAAACCTATATTCTTTCATCTAGACACCACAGTAATGGCAATGCATTGATGTACTGATCAAAGCAGAAGACACATCCCCCCAAACAACCCCGAGTGAGCCTATCACAATGAATAATTAATGGGAGCAGTCAGCTGCATAATTGCTAGATATTTAGATATACCCCTTAAATAAAATGTAAGACCGTTACCATCTGGAGTGATGGCGACTCCCATTCCATATTGCTCATGTTCCTGCCCAACACAGCTGCCGCGCGCACCCAAGGGATTGCGGGAATGCCAGGCTTCTACAGAACCCCCATGGGCTCTTTGTGAGCTCATCTGTGTCTCCTCATCCCCAATTAAGCAGACATCACTGTCAAATGATACTCCATGATGGTCAACCGTATGGGTAATTGTGCTTGGTTTAGCTTTCGCTCGCCATATGTTTTCATTTCATTTGAGCCACTGATCGCCACCAGCGCAGTTTGAAATGCAGTCCGGCGTTGCGAAGCTTTTTTTGCAAGTATGCCAAACTGTTTCGGAGGACCAAGGGGAAAGAGAAATGTCCTTGGTTTTTACACACCGTCATAGCTACAGGACTACACTTAAAAATAAATCACGTATGCTGAGGTAGTGACTTGACGATGTAATATTAGTTACATTTCTAATTTCTCTTAACCAATTTATAAAAGTATTCTACTCAAGTATTATTACTAAGCAAACAGCCGAGCATATTTGGCAAAAAATGAAGCAGGCCTATCTGAGGATGTGTGTGGTGCAGCTGTTCTCAACAACCGTTCCACCTAATGACAGTGAGAGTCTATGGAAATATCTAGCCTCGCCAGTGTTGTGTGTAAGAGGTCGCGGCTGATTAATGGGCTTGAGTATTTTGGCTTTGTCTCCATCACCGGCCGAACAGCAGGCTAGTTGGCCCTCAGGGCCCATGGTGTACAATGGAGTCGTGTTTACCTCGAGTGCAGGTTGCTGCACGCGTCGCACTAGCACGCGCTCTCCGGTCTCCATAGAGCCATCAGTCAGTACTGCCCGGAGGCGCATCTGTTCCCCACATCATCACGCAGAAACCCTTGTGCACTTTATTGGTCTGGCGCCTATTCACGCTAGTTGACATGGTGAGCGAAACAAAGGGTACCCTTCCAACGGCTTTTGTATCCGCACGCCGGCATTCATTAAGTATACCAATAGGGGTCTTCCAGTGGTGATAGCTTTGTTGCTACTGCCTCGCCCAAACTCACTGGAAATTTGCCGCAACCAGGTTTCTATGATCAAGTTGATCAGAATTAAGTTAAGAAACTGGATAGTTTCACACTTTTAAACACAAGAAAATAGATCTGGTTTGAATATAAAGAACCGTGATGGGATTTTGTGTTTATTCAGCAGAGCTCCATTAATGAGTTACCTTGAGGCCTTTATCGTTCAACTTGACTTCGTTTATCTTTTTAGATGTCCATTGTAACAGCCGAAATCGTAAATTAAGATTCTAATTTAGTGGGTGTCCCACTCTTAATTCTATAAATAATTTATATATTAGCATATTGTATTATTTCACTGTGCTAGACAAGAGCGCGACTACCCTCTGCTGGAAGAACTAAAACCGGCATCTTCAAGTGATTATCTCATGTTTTCCTGAGCCTTCTATGAGTCTGCACAAAAAGCGAAACAAAAATCACTCCATGTCATGCCGGAACTGTTTTTTATTGTGCACATATATATAACAGGTTGTGTGAGGTACTGTATTCTTATGCCAACCAGAACCCCACAGGGCAGTAAAGTTACAGCAGAAAAAAAATGTCAAAAACAAGTTGCCTGTCAAAACTTTATCACAGTATCTACAGGAGAACTCCACAGTAAAGCTCTTTGCTGCCAGACAGGCAGGGTACAAATCTCATGTCACAAGACTTGAAACGAGTGTGGAGGGGTGGGGGGTGTAATGTAATGTAATGCAACATTTAAAAAAAAAAAGTAAAATAAAGCATGTAAATACAACATGAAGGGTGAACCTTCAAGTCAGTTTGTATAGAAAAGCTTCCAGTGGCATTTGATCCTCAAGTGCTCCATTAGTTCAACCACACACACACACACACTATCACACTTCCACACGCACGCAGTGTCCTCTGAAGGCTAACTATTATAATGGGGCTGAGTGTACACTAGACCGTACACTCCCTGCTTGCAGTCAAAATACTGTAGGTGTTGACAGAATCCCTGACTCTCAAGCTTTTTACACAAAACGAGTCCTTCTGTCAGTGTTCCAAAAGGACACATCTTTCATGTGGTATGCAGACACCACACACATACGTTACACATTTAAAACTGATAAGAAACCTGTTAAGAAAAACTGAAAAGCCACACACAATTCACACACACACCCAAAACACTCATCTCATCAATCATTTTGTCCAAGTAAACACTTCCCATGAAGCTTTGCAGGCTTTTTCTGTCCCTTTCTCCAAACACAACATAGCTTTAATGCTTTTTCAACACACACACACTCCAAGTTAGCTACCACACATGCACGCACGGTCGTCTGTCACGGTCGTCTTTCAGAGACCCACTCTTCTGAAAACACAGCACTCAAAATGCATCTCACTTGGTCTCATTAACTTATTTTGGTGAGCGAATAAAAACTGAGTCGATGCACAAACTAGCTCAAACAAACTCCTAAACACATAAAATGATAAAAAAACGAAGAAAGCATCACACAGCACTGAACGCCAACACATGCGCTCTGCACTGGAATCAAAGTGCCTCACCAGTGTGTGACAGAGAGAGGAGGAGATAATGAAAAACAAACAAACAAAAAAACTAAATCTTCAGTTTTGCCTCACTTCGATTCACTCCGAGAAGCGTGCGTTTTTGTTTTAGTCTTTGCCTTTCGACACGCAACATGAAAGGTGAAATATAAAGTCTGTGGCTGGGTGGGTTGACAGGACTAGCAGGGCCTGGTGGAGATGCGGTGGGGGGCGAACACGAGAGGTGAACTTATTCTTAGCTTGCTTGATTTGCCTGTAGTATGTATCTATGTGTGTGTGTGTGTGAGGTGGAGTGAGATGATCACATGGAGTGTTGTTGATAGTCTTCCCCGCTGGGTGACTCTGGGCGGTAGCAGCTTGGGGCCCCCCCTGTGTGGCTGAGGCAAGGGTGGGGTAGGGCAGGGGGTTCTCAGGGTGGGCCAGCAGCTTGTCTCATCCAGGGCCGAGCCTAATACCCAAAAATCCAGTTCATCGCCTGGGAACAGACGCAGGAGTCCAGAGGGAGGGTGGGGTGGGGGGTCGGGCGGCGCTACGCCAGGGAGCGCTGACGTGGCTTTATTCTGGGATACAACTGCGAAAGGAGGAGAGGAGAGAGACAAGAAAATAATGAGAATGTAAATATTGTGCTCACAGGGTACTATTCAGACTAAGTACACTAGCAAATACATAACCCATACACAGACACAGAGACACATAAGACACAGAAACCATTAGTGGATTTGTGAATTGAACTAAAACTAGCAAAGAGAAAGAAAGAACTTCTAAGGCCTTTCCTATACTGCTACTCTGCCCAACCTGCTCTGCACATCTCCCCTCTATCCCTGCTCTGGATACCCGAGGATTAACTGAACACACCCGACTGAGAGCAGTACAGAACAGATCGCTCCCCTGTCCGTCCCTGACCAAGACTGGACATGAGCACTTGGCTTGGTCCCCGGGCGCCATAAAGGTGCCCACTGCTCCTGGCTGTCCTTGAGGAAGGACAGCTTGGATGGGTTAAAGGCAGAGGACAAATTTCACCGGCATGGGTGTGTGTGTGTATGTGTGTGTCCTGTGTCGCCGCCCAATGCACGTGTGTGTTGTTGTGTGTCGTGCTGTGTGACAACAATAAAACGACTTTGACTTTGACTTTATAACTACACTGAAGCCAGTCAGGTGTGCTTGGAAGAGGGGTAAACGGACACTTTTCAGTAGCTGGCTTTCCGCTGCATTTAGGATATACAAATGAGCTGGATGGACTCCCAGCTACTGCAGAGGTGGCCCATGTCTTTAGCTATACAGATACATTCACATGCATCTGAAACCACCATTGTCCACCACCTGTAACCGCCCCTTAGTGGTAGATTTGCGTTCTCACCCCGATCAGGTTGCGGGGCACGTAGCCCTCTTTGTCGTTGAGGCGTCCCCACCACCAGTCGGTCTCGCTGTCGTCCTTGCGCCGCAGGATGGTGATGGGGTCGCCCTCGTGGAAGGAGAGCTCGTCAGCGTCCTGGGCCTCGTACTCCCACAGCGCGTACACCGTGCCCTTGTTCATCACGCCCAGCTTCTCCTGCACGCCTGTAGATGGGACACACACACACACACACACACACACACACACACACACACACACACACACACACACACACACACACACACACACACACACACACACACACACACACACACACACACACACACACACACACACACACACACACACACACACTTTGAGATTCGAGACACATTTGACACAAAGACAAATGCTTGACTAAGAATTCTACACACAGACTGTGAAGCTATGCCACAAGCAGAAAAAAACGGATATCGTAAATGTTATATGCTCTCGTTGGAAGCCAAGTAGGTGTTTTGAAAAACATCCATGGAGTGTGAAGCTCAAACTGCAACTTAATCACTTCTTCTTAATCAGTTACAGAGACAGAGTATGCGTAGAATACCACAAGCAAGCAAGACATCAACAAAACCATCTTCTCCATCTTACAGGAGATCTTGTGACAAAACAGAAAAGGGTAGAAGGTGGCCTTATCTAAAACCATGGATGCAACTGAAGAAAACAAACAAGCAGTGAGACTGGCATACCATAGAGCAGGGGTACTCAATTAGAAACCCAAAAGGTCCACTCGCCAAATTTCCATTCAGTCCAGGGTCCGGAACAGTGACGGTCAAAATCCAAAAACATAACTCCAACAAAAACGTTCAAACTACCGTATGCACAAACGGTTATGTGGTCTGGCCTTATTTGTGTGAAAGGTGACACTTTTTTGTGGTTTAAACTTGGGCATAAAAGGTGTGATGGCCAGGCGGAGGCACTGATGTAAGTGTTCATTGGGTGTGCTCCTGTATTTGTTTTTCACCATATTCATGGTTGAAAAGGCAGACTCACAACAGTATCTCTATCCTAAACTGTTGTGTTATACTGCATTTTTTCAGTTTAAGTACATTGAGAGCAACTAAACCCAGAAAACCCATGTACTTGGCCAATAAACATGATTCTGATTCTGATTCTGATATATGTTGAGGTATGCACGCTCTTGTTGTGTGGCTGATCTAACTATTACACTGCATGTTGCTTGGTATGATTGCAGATGGTTTATTTTTCTGCCCCTTACCTCAGAGTTCTGGGGGTATTTTTGTGCGAAGTGTGCATGCTTTGTTTCATAGTGACGTTTCACGTTACCACTTTTGACAAGGGCAACCGTCTCGTTACAGATTAAACACATCGGTTTTGTGCTCCCCACAGGCAGCACAAATGCATACTTGTCAGTCCAGTCTGTCTTAAATTCGCGATTTTTGGAATCAACTTTTCTCTTTTTGTCGGGTTTAAAGCACGCCATGATTTTCGTTCGCTGAGAAAAAAAATACCGTTCACATATCTATCTGCCGGCATTGTTGCCATTGACACACACAACCTGCGTGACCCACAGAGCTCGCGGCCAACATTGAGTAAGTGAGTGAGTTGTCATAGTGATGTTGTTATATTACAGCTCCTGATTGGACCTCTGGATTGGACACGGAAGATAGAAACCACATCGAGTAGGAAAAAAATATATAGCGCGAAATCACGCACCAATGAAACCTCGCTTGATCATGATTAAATTAGAATTTTGATTTAGGCTTCGGTCCAAATTTGATTGCGTCTGGGTCCGGATCCGGACCGCGGTCCGCCTATTGAGTACCCCTGCCATAGAGCATCGGTTCCCAAACTGGGGTACGCGTACCAGTGGTTCAGGGGGTACGCGGGGAGAAAATTTCCGCGATAACAGAAAACGGACGGAATTCGCAGAATGTACCGTTTGAAACAGAATTGCAACTTTCAGACGGAAACATCATTTTGTGCTTTAAAATCGCCCAAATTCCCCTGTATTTTGTCCTGCAAGACTGTATTTCTTTCTTATAAACACAACAACGGTCGCAACGCCCCCCTATTCAACACAGATCTCCGTAGCCTGTCAAATGAATTCGCTCATCTTCCCAATCGCCTGCAAATAATGTTTTTTTTAGTCTTCTGTTCTGTTGATGGCTGGCAAACAACAACCTTAGAAGGTTTGTGTCACTTGTGGCACATATTATTCACTCATTTTAAGCCATCAATCTACCTCTGGATGAACAAAATGAGCCGAAACGGATTAAAACGGAATTAAAGTAAAAGGTGAAAAGGAAACCTTTTTTTTTTTTTTCAACGGGGGGGGGGGGGGGTAACGCAGCTGGATATTAAATGTCTGAAGGGGTACGGGACTGTAAAAAGTTTGGGAACCACTGCCATAGAGGAACTGCGAGCACTGGATGTAGCCCTCCTCACACACACACACACACACACACACACACTGACCGTAGAGGAACTGTGAGCACTGGATGAAGCCCTCCTCACACACACACACACTGACCGTAGAGGAACTGTGAGCACTGGATGAAGCCCTCCTCCATCTCCTCTCACACACACACACACACACACACACTGACCGTAGAGGAACTGTGATCACTGGATGAAGCCCTCCTCCATCTCCTCACACACACTGACGGTAGAGGAACTGTGAGCACTGGATGAAGCCCTCCTCACACACACACACACACACTGACCGTAGAGGAACTGTGAGCACTGGATGAAGCCCTCCTCCATCTCCTCACACACACACACACACACACACACACACACACACACACACACACACACACACACACACACACACACACACACACAGACCGTAGAGGAACTGTGAGCACTGGATGAAGCCCTCCTCCATCTCCTCACACACACACACACACACACACACACTGACGGTAGAGGAACTGTGAGCACTGGATGAAGCCCTCCTCACACACACACACACACACACACACACACACACACACTGACGGTAGAGGAACTGTGAGCACTGGATGAAGCCCTCCTCACACACACACACACACACACTGACCGTAGAGGAACTGTGAGCACTGGATGAAGCCCTCCTCCATCTCCTCACACTTGTCTGCGGCCGTCTCCACGTCGCTGATGGTGGTGGCGAAGATGGCGGCTCCCGACTCCACCAGCAGCTTGCAGAGGTGGACGCTGTTACACGAAGCCGCACAGTGCAGCGGCGTCCTGGTCGCATGACACGACACACACACACACAGACACACACACAAACGCGCACACACACACACACACACACACACACACACACACACACACACACACACACACACAAACACACACACCCGCACAGACACACACACACACACACACACACACACGTATAAACACCATTTAGTAAAGCATCGTGCCAGTAAGTTAAAAGTAAACACAAGTCACTGGACAAGACATTTAAAAACTATGAACTTTTGAACTATGATTTAGCTTTAAGACATAAACCTTAAGCAAACGCTCACATCAACCTAACGGAGACAAAAAAAGAACATGCTGGAGGAATGCAGCCATCACTCACCAGCCATCGCTGTCGGCTGCGTTGACATTGACGCCAAAGTCCAGCAGAAACTTGACAATGTGGTGGTGTCCAGCACACACAGAGTTGTGTAGAGGTGTGATTCCCTCATCGTTAGGCTTGCTGGGGTTCTCCACCTTGGAGTTAAAGAACCGAGGAGAACACACTCAAGATAACGGACTTTTGGAGAAGAAATGAGGTCTTAGAAATCCATCTACTCTCTGCAGACAGTCTGAGTACTTATCTCAGTTACAACAGTTTGAGCAGACAGGAATAGTTTAGTTCAAGAACAGTTTCGTTCAGGAATAGTTTAGTTCAGGAATAGTTGAGTGAGCGAGCACCTCGTAAATGATTCTCTGCACCAGGTCAAACTCTCCCTCCAGCGAGGCGTCCAGCAGCAGGGCGAGGGGGTGGAACTTGACACGTTGGCCGGAGCCCGCCCTCTCAGAGTCGGGCTTCCTCAGGTTACTGCGCTTCTCCTGTGAGGAAAGAACGGAGTGACGTTAACACGGTGATCAATCACACGGAGAAATGGCAGAAGAAAGCTTGCTGGTGTTTAAGGTGGTGTGAAAGATCCACAACACTGCTAATGCTGTACACTTCACCTTTGACCTTTGCAATGATTGTCAGTCGTGGAGAACTAATCTATCTGATTATTTGGGGTCTAACGCAGATACATGGAACATTCTCATGGAGCCTGAGAATGTTCAAGGGATGTTCAAGGTGAATAAAAAGTATGTTGGAGTATGTTACGTGAATGAGGGAAGCGGTGTGTGTATTTGTGCCTGATAATGCGGCAGTTAGAACTGTGACTCGGTCTGTGAGAATAGTAAGGAGTGTGTGTGTGTGGTCAGGCACACTCCTGGACAGACACTGACCGTGGATGCAGAGGGGGAAGTGGTCGACTCCTCAGGTGAGGGGGCCTCCACTACGGGGCTCGGCAGGGTGGTGACGGCGGGCGTGGGCGCCTGGGTGTTGTTGTTGGTGTTGTCGTCTTCTGCCACTGCCGGAGCGGGCAGCACCTGGAGCTCGTTCGCAGGCCTCACCACCGCAGGCTGGTTGTCGTTTGCATCTCCATGCGGCAGCGTCGTCGTCTCAGCCACCGTCCCCGCGGCGACAGTGGCAACAGCGACCACAGTGCCCGCGGGCGCCTCTGAGGGAGCGTTCCCATTGTCTGCATCGCCCTGGCCTGTTGCCGCGGTGACAGCGGCGGGCTGGTAGAACGGCGTGCCCGCTGGAGCTGGGATCACCCCCTCCATGCCCCCAGCCAGTGTGTTGAAGCGCTGGTAGAGCAGCTTCTGGATGTTGGGGCCGCTGGGGCCCTCGGGCTCCGTGATGGAGCTACGCTTCTTGAGGGGCCGTGGCGCGTTGGCCAGCTTCTTGCGCAGCGCCTCCAGCTCCACGTCGCTCTGGTAACGCAGCGGCGAGTGCACCATAGGCGTCAGCTTGGTGGGGCTCAGGGGCCGAGGGATGTGGTCCACGATGGGCAGGGGCCCAGAGGGCTCGCCGGGCCCCATCAGGGGAGGGAGCTCGGCGTCGCCGTCGGGCATGTCTTCACCGGGGCCACCCAGGAGGCCGGGGAAGTGGCCCATGGTCTGGATGAAGGGGAGAGGGGAGGGAGGAGTGGAGCTGGGGTGCAGAACAGGCTTCCCGTAGACTGGAGAGGGGAGAGGAAGAGGAGGCAGAGTTGGCACAGAGATGATAAACAGTTACCGTTGGTGAAGCAGCAACAGCACAACCCCATAACATGCATACAAAAATTATACAATACAGATTACATTTATGCATACAGATACATAAAGATGTAAACTCATGTATAGAGTTCTTCTGCAAACATCTGTACCTTGTGTTTAGTGTAGCACACAGTAACGTAAACAAAAAATGTAATATTAGAAATTCAATGAAATATTACACATTATCCAAATTTTTCCAACATTATGTGTCTTAACATACTAGGATCAATCCATGATCAATCAGTAGACTGAACGTTCCATTATGTTGTTTTTAGTTCATACTGCTACAACACCCATAAACCCCTTCCTGGTTGATGTCAGTATCATGACAGTACAGGATGGCTGAAGGGCTCCCTCTGCTGGTTACCTGCTTTGACTGCGGGCTTGCTGTACTTGGGGCCAGCCTGCTGCAGGTACATGTGGTAGATGGAGCTGGAGTTCATGGTGGCCGGTCCTTTACGGGGCGACTGGGGTCTCGAGCCCTTGTCCGGGATGAAGGGGCGCACCGCCGCGGCCAGCAGGGGGTCGGGCCGGTCTCCGGGCGGGAAGAGGGGCGAGCTGGGCTGGAAGGTGGGGCTGGGCGGCACCGAGATGCGCTGCTGGATCTGCTGAGAAGACGAGCCCTGCGTGGGGCCCGTGCGTGGCCAAGCGGGGAGCGGGGGCGGGCCGCCAGGCGGGCCGGAGGCGGCGGGAGAGGCGCTGGGGCCCGGTCGGGTAGGGATGACGTCCTTGCGGAGCTCCAGGGAGCTGGTGGAGCCGGAGTTGGAGGAGGAGAGGACGCCTGCGCTGCCGCCGGTGATGATGGGGTGACTGCTGGGGTGACTGCTGGTGTGGGCGCCGTATGGAGGGGGCTGGGGCTTGGAGATGGGGGGAGCGGGTTTACTGCCGTCCTGAGACTGTGAAGGATGAACACGCACGCACACACACACACACACACACACACAGGGCCATTGTCACAGAAATACGTACATATGCTTCTGTACAGTTGCTGCAATATATCAGCAGAGATCAAGAGAGGAGATTTAGTAGAAGGTAAATGCAAGTGAAAGAGAGAAGTGCACAGAAAGGGCGGTGGAGAACGCAGAATAGAAGTGAGAGAAAGAGAGAGAGAGAGAGAGAGAAAGAGAAAGAGAGAGAGGGTGAGAGAGAAAGAGAAAGAGGGTGAGAGTAAGAGAGAAAGAGTGAGAGATAGGGTGAGAGTAAGAGAGAGAGAGAGAGAGAGGGTGAGAGTAAGAGAGAGAGAGCGAGAGAGAGAAAGCGAGAGAGCGAGAGAGAGAGAGGGTGAGAGAGAAAGAGAAAGAGGGTGAGAGTAAGAGAGAAAGAGTGAGAGAGATAGGGTGAGAGTGAGAGAGAGAGAGATAGGGTGAGAGTGAGAGTGAGAGAGAGAGAGAGAGAGGGACCACTACCTTGTCAGCAGGAGTGCTGGTGGGGGAGGGGGTCTTGCCAGGTACATCCCCTCTAGACTCCTTCCAGTCGGGGGGCTTGAGGGAGGCGTTGCCTTTGCCAATGGTGGGCCACCCGGCATCATTAGCTGCGGAGAGGAACAGAGGGCAACAGTGAGAGAAGCATTCTGGGAAAGGCATTAGGAGCAGAGACAATTAAGAAAGTGCTGATGATGAAATGAGAAACTAGACTACTCTACAGTGTCCAGTATGTCTTAGTCCAACAAATCCCTACAGTGTGCATTAGTTAACTACGTTCTTCAGGGCAGAGCACCGAGGGCTAGGGTTAGGACCAATCTGTGTCTAGGATTTACAAGTCCTGAGATGAGATGAGGCTCAGTCAATATTGTTGCTGTAAATTCAGACAAACAGATCAATACATATCTGAATGCATTCCTACCCTAAGGGGATGTTTAATACTGCTGTTAAGACATAAATCTATGATATGAGAGAGAAGCCAGCCGGTGTGCTTAGAGCCCTTTTACACACACGCTGTGATTGAATTATCTGCACTTGCAAAGAGCGAAAATCGAAAATCACCCAATGAACCTTTTTAACGACCTTATAAAAAGGCATCTCTGCCGGAGTCACATGACTACTCTTCAGTCTCGAGCTCCTGCTGGTTTGACCGCATCCAATTTCAATTCCGTTTCAGTCCAATTTAAAGACACTTTTCGATAAGATTCCCCCACCATCATGTAATTAACTGCAAAAAATGCAAAGACGACAGCTGGACATGTGATTGTAAACCTTTGTCAATGGACCAAGATCCTAAGCGGCCCAAACCGCAACAGAAATAAGCACTGTAACATTTAATCAGCACGTACACCTATGGTCTCATCTCTGGACTGTTTGCTATTGCCACGGTGATATCAGTGATCTGTGTTACATGTGTTAATGAACTAGTATTTTCTCTAATGAGGCTGTTGACTGATTGATGTTAGCTTCTTATTGCTATGTTATGGGAGAAATACATGATCTGATGGGATATGGCCTCAAATTTACGTTTGTGTGAGGAGGTAAATTTGACTGATGCGCGATCAGAGACGAAGAGGTCGAGAGGGCCCAGTGAACCTTATCAGAGTATAGTTCCTCAGACTATAGGTGAACACACACACACACACACACACACACACACACACACACATACAAATAAATAAATAAAAAAATAAAAATCGATGGTCCACATACACAAAAAAAAATTAAAAATAATAATAATTTAAAAATCTATGCTCCACACACACACTCATTCAGCCCGACGCATCAACACACATCCCCATACATGTGAAACCCAGGATCAGCAGTGTGAGATACGTAACTGTTTAAACCTGCACTGGCATCTAGAGCCAAAACGTCTGTCATCACGAATGGCACTGCACTGAGTGGTGTCTCCCTATGAGCGGTTTCCACTCTCCTGTCCCTTTCTGTCTGAAAATGGAAAAGTTCCTCTCCGCTGGCCACATCTCTACACAGAGGCCCCGTGTGTTTTTGTCCTATCGGAGTGGAAATCTCTGCCCTTCCTCTGACCTCCTGGTCTGGGGGGGGGGATTACAATAATAACCATCAGGGAATGTTCCGGAAGCTGACTCCGGCTGGCTGCCTCACCACGGACAAGATGGCCGCTGCTTTCCACAGCGACACATATCACCTACAGCCAAATAATTGTAAACTGAGCAGGTTTACAACCCATAGGCTAAACGGGGCTTTGTGTTATGTGTGCCAGTAGGCTCTCATTTGAGCAACAGAGAGAGGGAGGGAGAGATATACGAAAGCAGAGAGGAAGAATAATAGATATGATTACTGGTCTTTGAATCTCACTGTGGATCTCTGAATGTCCTCACCAAAACACCCAATTCAAATTGCTCCCGATACGTTGATTGCAATGCATGTGCTCGGAGCGTCTCAAATCTTAGAAATGTCTACTCTGTGTTGCACTGCTTGGATCCTGTGCCCTACACTGGATAAGGTTCAGAGGGGGGGGGTGATCTCTCCGCCTGAACAACCTTCTGACTCACGAGAGGCTCCGTCCGGCCCCGCCATGCAGGAGGAGGAAGAGGAAGAGGAGGAAGAGGAGAAGGAGGAGGAAGGGGCCCCGGGGCCCCCAGGCCGGGGCTCTGGAGGGGTCGGCTGGACCGGGTCCACTATGATGTCTAAATCAGACACCTTCCAGGGGCCAGGCGGCTTTCTCACACCGTCTAACCAAAACCCCAACCCCGCCAACCCAAAGAGACACGCATACAAGGACACCCAAAAAGGTTACAAGACCACAGCACAGACAGGGAGAGAGAGGGACAGAGAGGAGGATAACACAGAGAAAGGGGAGGGAGGGGCAAGGAGAAAAGGGAAAGAAAGAGAGGATTGAGAAAAAGTGAGGGAAAGAAAAAAAACAACAGCACACGAGACACACCACAAGAAAGAGTTCACATAGGTGGTTAGAGAGGGGGAAAAAAGAAAGAAAATCAAAGTGTCATAAAACCACTACAAACAGACTACAAGAATGGGTCAAGTACAGGATACAACAGCACCATGCAAACCTTGAACTCTTTCACATCCGAGCACATGACTCTCAGACATGCACAGAATTTGGACTTGATTGAATTAGCCAATTTCCCCTCAACGATGCTTGCTTTGAGAAGAGTCAGCAGAAGAACAATGAATCACGCCGAGGCTGACAAACCCCTTCAGTGTGGGGGAAATTTACTTCACGTCCTGTAAGCAGTCTTGGCCTTAATGTCCTTAAGGGTACATGAGGAGATGGAGCTCAATGTCTCCCCCTACTGGTCACGACAGCAATATTCCACAGCCAATCTCCACAGTCATGTGCCCTCAACTACATCTTTAGATATACAGACCACATGAAACTTTTCCAACACAAATACTGAATTGACAGGAGGAGGAGGATAATTCAGGGATAATAAACTAACAAAAGAAACTAACAGACTTATAAGGGAGTAAATACTGAGGAATTACAGAATCTATCCCAAACCATGTTTAAAACCCAAGACCACACATGGGCGAGTGCCGGGGGCCAGCAGGCTGACCTGATTTGGTGCGGGGGTGGTTGGCTGGGGAGTTGACGCCCAGAGACTGTGGTTTGAGGGGGTCTGGCGGTACCATGTATCCC
>NC_045166.1:11147980-11197980 GCF_900700415.2 Clupea harengus
TGGCAGTGTACATATGACATGTACATAATCACAAACACTCTCACACACACACACACTCTCTCTCTCTCTCTCTCTCTCTCTCTCACACTCACACACACACGCACGCGCACGGACACTGTGAGAGCAGGGTGCTGAGGACAGGCTGAGCGAGTGCGTGAGTGTGAGCAGCGATGGCTAAAAATAGCGCAAGCTAGCAGTGGTCTCGCGGTGACTGGAGCCCTGTGTCATCACCGTCCCCCGTCGTCACAGCAATTACACGCCCAGAGCGCCCCACTTTCCCCCTCACCCCACCCCCAAACAGACGAGCGAAAAAAAGAGACAGAGAGAGGGAGGGAGGGAGGGAGGAAGGGGGGGGGGGGGGGGGTGAACTGCTCGTCTCAAACCCAAAGACACATTCACAGCAGCGCTGTGCCTCAAAAGTAGTTAACAGAAAACAAAAACACATATGAAATGCTTCATTACGAAATGCTTCAGTGTTCAGGAGCTCGTAGACATTAGCGTCTCGTCCCACAGCTGCCTCTTGTCAGTGAAAACTAAAAGCGACATGCAGCTGAGGTCTAAGTGAAGCACAACACAACACACACTGCTGGCCTCAACATCAGGAGGAGGGGAGAAAAAAAGGCATATTTCCCTCTCCCACTCTCAACCAACCTAAGAGTGCTTCTCTCGTTAAGAGACCTGACAATAATTAGGCTGTAACTCCCAAATCATTAGGCTACACAAACACACAGAAAAAAGCCTGGGTGTCATGGCTGCACGTGGAGTGACTTACCATTGAGGAAACCAGCGTGTCGAGTTGACCACCAAACAGAACACAGCCTTGTCACAAACCAGCTGCTGGAGAGGAGATAGGGTGTTCCTGTTCTATGACATGCCCTTATTCACCTTCAAAGCTTTCCAATAATCATGTTATTGATCACGGGCCAGGGCAAGCGTGGTGTTTTGCTATCCCTAGGGCTTCAGAGTAGGACTACACACACACACTGGACAGCGCGTTGTGCGCAAACACACACACAGACACACACACACACACACACACACAATAGAGGCAAGCGAGGGACCACCCACCCGACGCACAACTGAGAGCGTTACCTTGGCGACGAGCATCTGTTGCTGGGCCTCGATTTGCTGCTGTTGTCGAGTGGCCATCTCCTGCAGCTCAGAAAGAGTGAGCTCCACACGAGGGTTCCCCACCTACACAGAGCAGAGAGAGACACAAGGAGGGAGCAGGGTGGAGAGAGAGAGAAGGAGGGAGAGAGAGAAGTAGGGAGAGGGAGGGGAAAAAAGAAAGAGTAAGAGAGAATGACACAAAGAAAGAGAAAGAGAGATGGGAAAAGGAGAGGGAGAAGAAAAGAAAAAAAGACAGAGTGAGGGACAGAGAGAAGAGAATGAGGGAGAAAAAAAAATAATGAGGGGTTAATGTTTGTCTCTCCTCCACCCCCACAGTAACACTGATGTGCAGGGGAGTCTTATGCTGTGGTCTGACCACAACCTCCAGCATCAGCACCTCTGCAAACAAACAACAACACAAGACCCTGAGTCAGAGGCCACACTGGAACAGACAACAGTCTCCAAGAACTGGATGTGGAAACTGACCATGGAGCAGCAAATGCACACACACAAACAGAAAAAGGAGGACTAATACATGGACTACCAACATATACAGCTTAATTGCAAGTGGCGTTTGGACAATACCCTACTATCTGACCTCTCTCTACAAACAGAGAGTCAGAAAGAGAAGACAAGATGGTGTGAAAGAAAGAGAGAAAAAGGACGGGATGAAAGACAGAGCCGAGTTGGTAAACAGGCTGGCGTGATATGAGGAGCAGGAGCGGGGGGTGGAGGGGTGGAGGGGTGGATGGAGGGACAGAAGCGCTGCCTCTGTCATTCTGCATTGGGGGAGATAAGAGCAAAGCCATCAGTCACCCGCTGGCACCCCAGCCGGGGCCGCGCCATCGTCATGGCAGCAGGACAGAACACTCACGCTGCACTGATGAAAGGAGGAAGAGAGGGAGGAAGAGGAGGAAGATATACGCAAGAAAGAGGAAGGGGAAACAGTGTGACACTGTAGCTGAAACAACACACCTGTCGAGATATGGTGGCTACAAACAATCTGGAGAAACTCAAAAAGTCAGTCAAAAGTCACTGGTTTACTGTATTATCTCCGGGTGCAACACAACCAGCCCACATCAGGGCACGAAGAAATTAAATGGCTGCAGTCCCCTTCATAGTTTCTGGGCTCTGGGCTGTGACATTCCTGCAAGCTTTGGAAGCAGCAGTTATACCAGGACCAAACCTGCTCCGAGAGCGAGCGTTTGAGATGAACATCAGAGAGCTCTCGGAAGACTAGCGAGGAGAGCGAGAACAGAACGCCCACACAAATCACAGGAAAGATGGAGCTAAAGCCATGCAGAGAGAGGCAGGGCGAGAGAACAGACTGAACTGATTTTGTGAACCCAATCCAAGAACAGAAACATTTTATAATTTTGAGAAGTGCATGGCAAAGAAAACAAAAAAGCCATGACTGACATCGCACTTGATTTTGTAAAATATACTATAAATATAGCAGAGCAGAGAAAAGAAAAGGAGAAGGAGTAGGTGTTCCTACCTATAGTGTTAGACTCCAATGAGATCTGACATGTTTTGGCACCACACACAGAGAATTAGAAAACTTCCTAGGATCCACCAAACTGACCCATCCAGCACCAACCTGACACTCTCACCCTCAGGGAAGCCACGGAAAAGGGAAGCCAGTCTACGACGGGACTTTGCCACCAACAAAGCTTATGCAACACTAAGGGCTGCCAACCTGGCACGGGTTATGCCAGTACGCAACAGACAGCCATTAGGCTCAATGTGCAAGCAGGTCAGGTCAGGCCAGGTCTGACTGTGCCACCCGACAAAGCTCCTGCCCATAGTGCGCCAGGTTAGATCAGTGCACTCGTCAGGGCTTGTGGTTTTCCATGCGCCAGCCAACAAGTGCCATAGGGATGATGCTGAGGTGGATAGCACAATCGCACAAGCCTCGTATAGGTAACTTCCATCCCAGGCAGCCTGGGAAAGTTTCTCTCGAGGTGTGTGTGTGTGTGTGTGTGTGTGTGTGTAACCATATAGTGAAGCGTCAGGGTATCTAAATAAAAAAACACTGTTTTCTCTAATCTGAATTTGTATATTTTGGTGGAGTAAGCAATCAAAGGGAAATGGCTTGGCCATCTCCTCACAGTTTTCATCATGTACATTTATTTTCAGTGATGTTTGCCAGAGTCAGACATCTGATAATCACAGAGCATCGCTTGTTTAAAGCCCTGCTGTTATGTAGGTCTCCTTGTAGGTCTGGGATAATGTCACGGAGTGGCGCTGGGTTGAATGTTCCCCCGATGATGACAAAGCTGGTAAATGTGGCCTTGCAAAGGCTTAGGTCACCCAACGCCTGCGGACTTAATCTATTTCCAGCTCCACATGTTCAGTGAAGAGCATTAATAGATATGGGTGTCTTGTTGTTTTCGTTGAATTCCTAACATGTGCAGCGGCGTTATGCCCAACTAACTAGGCTATGCCCAATTAACTTTGACCGGTGCAGTCCAGGTAGGGAGATGAAACATGCAGGAAATCACACCAAAGTAAAGATCCAGTCAAAAGTAACATCTTACAGTGATTTCTGTGTTGTAGAATGTATGTAACACACTTATGAGGTAATATTTGATCGAGTTGAAAAAAACTTCACAACCTTCATTAAACATATGCAATTCTCTGTGAGAAAACAAGCAGATTTCTGCCTATACTTTGAATCAACACTGACTTTAGGGTTGAAAATGAAAAACTGAAAATTGTGTTCTTCACTGTTTGATGTAGAACTACATTCATGAAATGACATGACGACAGACCTTTAGGCAGTCATATTAGGTAAACAGTTTTAAATGAAAAACACACTACCTGCTGGCTTTGACTCCAAGATATTCTGCAAGAGCGTAGTTTAATTGTGTTGCATTGTCCCTCAGACGTCAATTCCTCAACAACTTCCTGGTGTTTAAATTCCATTTTGTAAATAAAAACTGCTATTAAATTCTATAGCGAACAATCCCAACGACTGTTTGTAGTAGTTCAATTTGGATATAAATAGAAGAGCTCAATTATGTCTTTGTTTGCTGGAGAGTAATAACGGGTTCCCTCATCACTCACTCGACCACACGTTCTGACGATGCTGCTCCATCTCATCCTCTCTTCCTACCCACCTATCAATACGGAATGGTTGTGCCCCACTATGGCTGAAGGGCAGGGCATGCTGAAAATAAATATCCAGTGGATTTTGCCAGCAGGAAGAAATGCAATCAGGTCAGTCTAAATCTACATGATGAATTGAACTTAGTATTTCAGTTGGAATATTGCCTTAACTACTGTTAAATTACTTTCCCCCTTTAAAAAAAAAAAAAAAAAAACACCACACACATCCCTGTGACAAGGGTACATTCCGGCATGCATCGTTTAAATCCTTGTTCACTCAATGTTCAAGTGTTGGGGGAAAACTTCTCGTCCCATTTTCACAATTTGCTAGTGTCTACTTTGGGGAATACTTAAAATGAGTCATAAAGCACCCACCTCATTTCTCTCTGGTTTAAGTTAACGGAACTTGCCATGCTCAAGCTATTCCTTGAATGTCTGGTACCAGGAACAACTTAATGCGAATGAATCAGAGAAGGTATATGTGTAATGCCTTCATCCCCATGAAATTACCCCAATTAAAAACAAAACCTTTTTATAAAAAGTGTCCGATTACAAATTTCAGTAGCACTAAGAGAACACAAATTCACAGGGGGAAAAAATTCCATGTAGTATTTCTTTGCTTTAGAAATAAATATTGGGGAATTAAACTTTCGCATCAGGCTACACAAATGCCTTCAGAGTGCCATGCCGGTGTAATACAAACCAGAACTGACATATTCAGTACCGTACGTGTCTTTGTTCTGGTGTAAATATCATCTGGACATTTGCTTGTCGCTGGTAGCTACCTTCCATGGACACACCAGCCTGAGGCCTGGATCTAGGCAGGCAGGAAGTGGGGGATGTGCGCATTAGCCAAGGACTCAAATGCACATACTGCCTCCCAACATGAATCTGGAGTATTAATAGTCACACAAATGCCACCGTTTTGCAGGCATTCTGCTGTGCAGGCTCAAAAGATGGCTGGGTCTTTTCAGTTTTGACAGAGGCCTGGAAGGGACAAACAGAGGACAAGCACTGACATGTAGGCTAATGAAGATCAGAATGCTTCTTCCCCTTAAACAAACAACTCATCGTGCGATATGAAAACTCATCCAACGAGAGGTGGTTAAAATGAAAATATCCAGGATTCTGGAAAGAAATGAAGGTCACTACTGTGTACTACAGCTGTTGCACTTTCATAATGATTAGCATTAGATTAAGGCGAGCCGATCAATTCCATTTGTGTCGACTGTGCACAGGGGAAGAGGAAGAAGCGAGGAAGAAGCGACGCAGAAGCAACCAAACAGCAGTACAGCATAGTTCAGTTCAGTTCAGTTTAGGATCAATGCAGTCAGGGCCAGGGCCAACAGTAGGCTCTTTTGTCACAGGGTTGAGTGGTACGTTGGCAGGCCTCCCAATTTCATTAGGCTTCGACGAGGACGCCCTGACTCGATTTGTAGGGAGAGTGATTCATGGCTTACAGGGCGACTGTGCCAGCCTCTGTTTGCACACACGGGACACTGGCTGGATCACATCATCACGCGGGCGCTCGGAGAGACAGACAGAGACAGTCGCTATGGCAATAGAGCAACAAGGAACTCCACGGACGCAAGCTTTAATTGGATTACCCAGATGTTCCTGGGCTTGAGCAATACGAATAGACACGCTCTCTCTCACTGACTGGTGCCTCAAAGCGAAACATGGCTAAGGATTCTCTCAGGTCAAAGGTCTCGTCTGACCCAGACCTCCACACCTGCGAGACGGCCTGTCTGCTTTCCAGTGGAAGTACCTGAACAAACAGCCTGAGGTCTCTAAAGGGCAGGAGAGAGGCCAAACACACATCAGAAGCTTCCTATTCAGAGAAGAGGAACGTTGTCAGTAATCGAGCTGGTAACCAAACAAGCTTGAACCAATTACAGGGAAACAAACCCGCCTGAACATACCTCAGGGCAATATCTGGGCATGTTTTAGGGTTCAGATGAGGGCACTTCAAACCTTAAAGTCAAACAGTTCTCCCAACCTCGACAAGCATCGGGGGGAGTTCCTCTGTAGGTCCAATGTCACTACACTAGTAAAAAAAAAAAAAAGGAAAAAAAAAGCATGCAATGGGGGGTCTAATGGAGTAAGCCTGAGGGACTGGATCCTGCTGATCCTCATCGTGGCTTGCATGCAAACAGTGCCCTGGCCCTGTGTGTTGAGAGTCCTCTGCCTCTCATCCAGGGCAGGACAAAAGAAGAAGGTCAGTGGGTAGGCTGAAAGGCCCTGTAGTTTTGATGTTGAGAGCGAGCCACTGACACTGACAAGGACTCTCAGTGCAAGCAGAGGTGTAAAAGGCACGAGGACGATTTGTAAGTATTAAAATGCTCTACCTACCCCTCGCTCACAGAGTGGGAATGGTTAACTTTTGAAATAAGTGTGATTTCATTACAATCGTGTTTTACTAATGAAATCTTCTGGCCTGTTGCTCGCAAACTAAACCATCCCATCAGGAGAGGATTTATGCTGTAGACTGGTCAATCTTTCTCTAGGGGATTGCAATGTAGATATGTCAATACATACACAGGCAAAGATCTGCCGCCTTATTAAAAACATTTACGGGAAATCCAGATTGCCTCTGCCTTCTTCAGTCCCAGAGAGCAGATTAAATGGCAGAGGACATCTGGCCAAAACCATCCTTATAAATACTCAAGGGGGGAGGAAACAAAAGGGCAAGATGCAGTATACTAATCTTTTTCAGGGGGGCTGAATGGATTGCCCCACTAAAGACACTGCATCTTTTTCTTCCACTGCTCTCAAAGGGTGGTTTGGCAAAAGCATGCTGAAACCACATCAAACTGCTCCATTCTGGGGGAAAATGCCAACACAGGTGGTTTCATTGAAACCCTGACTATGCACAGGGGCTAAGCTGACTTGCTAGAAAAAAAATATGTTGCAATCACTTGAAAGAAACTAGCATTTGCCCAGTGTAGATCATTCATTCTCCCTGAATGGGACACTTCAATTTACTAGGAACAGAACAGAGGCTTTTTCTTTGAAAGAGCCTAATTAAAAAGAACACAGATTACACTGACATCATACTTGCTCAGAAAGATGACTAAAAGGCACCTTCGTGCACCACACTTTAAACTATGTGAAGACTAGACTCCAAAGATATTAAAAGGGACTCTAGCTGAGCACAGGAGTAGAGAGATAGGTTTTTAGCATAAGCCTCCTTGGCCTAACGGTAAAATGCACATACTTGGATGAAGTGAAAAGCACCCAAAAAGCAAGCCCCCCAAAAATCTACTACTAGGACAGAAAACAGTCCAAATACTTCAGTTGCTGATACCAACCAACAACAAGTACTTGGAAACTAGCAACAGCAAACATCTGAGAGCGCCCACCCTTGAGACAGCGACCTACAGACATTAAAAACAAAGTCAACTGTAAAGTCCGAAACTTCCCAGTTAACTTGCTCAGTTTAAAAATTGTGCATTATTAAATGCAAAAAGTAATATCCTGCATCAAGAAGCATGTGACTTGTGCAACCATGCATTACACCCTTAGAGGAGTAAATGCAATTTGGTCCGGCTCAGAAATAGGTCACCGAATCTTAAAGAAGCACATATGAAAACTGTGTGAGCAATCCTAAAACAACAATGATAGAAGTAATGACAGTCTCCAACTGGACAATAAATAAACGATCCCCTATGTGCACTTAGGGGACCTAGACTCCTCATAGCCGTGTTTGGCTCCCTTACCTTATAGCACGCCCCTCCCAAGCCTCGGCGAGCAGATCCTGGCAGTGTGGATGTTAGATCTGTCGTGCCGAGCAGGAGGGATGGGAAGATGGGGAGATGAATCGGACGAGAGCGGACGGGGAGGGGACAAGCGAGGAGCGGAGTGGGGAGGATGGAGGAGGAGGAGGAGGAGGATGCGGGTGGGGGTGGGGGTATAGACGGAGATGGGGGGGGATGGCTGACTAAACTCCAGCGAACACGCCCCTCTCTGAGAAAACCCCGCTGGCGAACGCAAGCATGCTCCAGCGCACTCGAGCGACACAGCCTCGCTGATGAGGCCCACAGGAGTAAACAAGTGAGCGCAAAAGAGGAGGAGGGAGAGGGAGAGGCAGCGAGCAAGTGTGAAAGAGGGACAGAGACGGAGCGAGAGACAGCGATGGATAGTGAGGGACGGCTAGACCACAACTGAGGACATGGCAGGGAGGATGAACGGGAGAAGCCCCATATACAGCCCTTGCTAGAGGCTGGGCACGTGTCTAGGGATTACCAACACTGCGACGGGGTGGGTGTGGCTGTTGCTAAGTGTAAGTGTGTCCATTATGCGCACGCGTGTGTTTATCAGTTTGTGTGTGTGTGTGTGTGTGTGTCTGTGTGTGTGTGTGTGTGTGTGTGTGTGTGTGTGAGACGAGTCTCTTTGAGAGCACTCTGAGAAGGGCTGAGGGGCTGGCGGAGAAAAGCCCCTCCTCTGGCAGAGCAAGCGGATAACGAGGATGGTGATCCTCTTAGAGCAGCGTTATGTCATGAAACTAGTGTAATCCTTAAAATTATATAGAAAGAACCAGGATGGCCACGAAAACAGCGCTCCTCTGCACTTAATGACCAACCACCAACACACACCCCCCCACCCACACACACACACAGACAGACACACAACACAGGGTCATGTTGTAACACCCATTGCCAATCCTCATTGGAATCATGTGTGATCCTCATCCTCGAAGAGATGGAGTGGGGAGGGGGGGTTAAGAAATTGATTGCATTTACTGAGAGGGAGACGACTAAGCCAACCCTTAATAAGTTGCCCAACAACAAGGCGTCATCCGATTAAATGGCCCAAACAAATATAGCAGCGTTTAAGGGAGGCCAAACAACTCCTCAAGACCAAGCTTGAGCCCTGCGGCGTCGGAAGGCCTGTCTGAAAGAGGACCAATGACATTGACCATTGGCACAGTCTTTGAGTCTGCCCAATACACTTCACACCCATTACTCGCTGTTCGGTACTCCATCACTTGAACATCAGACCAACTTCATTAATGAAAACTGGTGGATGACAAATACATGGCCATGACCTCCAGCCAAAAATTCACGTGTAGTTGATGTAGCTCACTTGCAGTTCACATGTAGTTCACGCCGACCTCAATTAAAAGCTGGCTGTTTGTGAAATTGGCTCCCGATCCATCACGAGATTCAGTAACTAAGTCAGTCACATCAAGGAGCCAAATGCATTAAACCGCTCGCCCGATGCCAGCCAGTGGAGGTTTAACAGGCATGAATGAGATGGAGGAGCACCACGTGGGTGCTGTGCTTCCTGCCTGGCTGCTGGATTTTTTTTCCCTCCTCTGGCAGCAATCTCTGGAGCTCCCCACCTGACAGCTGGCAGGATGGTGCTAATTGGGAGCGTTGCGTAGAGCCACGCTTAAGTTAGCACCACTAGTGTGACTGCTTCGCTAATCAGCTCACTTGGTCGTCGTTGTCGCTGTAGTCGTCGCTGTCGTCGTCGCTGCAGGAGCTGCCCCTGGAGTCTGAGCTCAGTCTCTTTCCAACAACTGGTTGCTGAGAGCAAAGACGTGTGGGGGGGTGGGGGGGGTGGGGGTGGATGACTGAAGACAGCAGGACGAGCAGTTCCATTGCCGTCCTTCAGTCACACAAAGTCTTTTTCGTGCTGAGGCGATGCATCCATCCATCCATCCATCTATCCACCCTCTACTTTCCCTAAAGGTGAAATTAGTTTCGCTTCGGAGAACGCGACTCTTGATTTTGCCTGAATCTGGGACAGATGTTTGCAAAAGAGGGGTAGAAACGCCCGTGGACGCAAGCGTCACTAAGTGGACTACAGTCGAGTGCTATTAAACACACACACACACACACACACACCACAGTTCAGTAAAAGAGTGTGAGGCACGCACTGAAGTGGAGTGTTTCACATATAGTGCGGGTTGCCATGGCAAGGCAAAGCAAAGCTGCTCACTGATGAAGATGAAATAAGCAAAGGCCATGCACAAGTGGAACTCATGTTGTACAGTCATGTGAAAGACATCACAAGTTGTGTTTCACTTCAAACGCCAGGACTCCTAATCAGTGACACAGTGCACTGTAAGGTAGTCAGTCCATGAAATGAAGTGATGCATAGTTGAACACAGCATTGAATCAGATCAAAATGGGGCAACGTTGCTCGGGAAAAGCTGCCAGTGTGTACAACTGAAAGTCTAGTATTTCTGATTTGAAATTGAAATGTGATTATATTAAATAATAACGTTTGTGTTTGGTGAAAATTTACACTCAGGTTTACCTCGGACTCAGAGTTGTGTATAAGTATCATTTTATTCAACAACAATGGTCGGGCTCACTCATGTCCTGGCAGACAAGAGAGAGGCCCGGGCCTACTCCCATTCTGCAGCGGATGAGAGAAGCAAAGTTAAACACATCACACAAGGTTTATACAGAAAGAAGTTAGTGTTCTCTGATGCCAAAGCACTCTGTCAGCAGAGATAACCACGTGGTGGGTCGCTCACGTCCGAGGTCATCTTGCTATGCTTTTTGCAACGCAATGCATCAGCAAGGCAGAAAAGAAGGACTACTAGTTCTTCTTATCAGCCCTTGCTGACAAACACACACACACAGAAGGTACACTTTTAAGCACATACAGAGAAAGAAACGTCATGTTTCAGCTCACAAAGGCATATGATTAACACACATATATACTTGATTTAAAGCAGCAATAAGGAGTTCTGTTCCAAAACTAGCATGCTTACTACCTAAAAGGCATGCAAAAACCTTGCAAACACCACCAACAGCCCAGTTGACACTGATAGAAGCTTGCCAACACAGTAACTGGTGTCTTTTGCCAGTATAGCTGGCAATGTCATGCTGTGAAAGCTTTTCTTCCATTCTTGCAGGGTATTCCAGCACGTATACAGAACTACATAGGGCATATCCTAGATGGCTAGTGGGAAAGACCAAGGTGTTTATCTGTCCTTCACATGACTATCACATCACATGACTATGCTATCAAAATGAATTTGAGGATGGTACCAAAACTAGTTGCCTATAAAACCATACCTCAAAACCATTAGTTTAACTTCAGGTAATAATGTCAGACGGTTTTGCCTTAGGATCATTGACTCGCTTGGTTTGTCGCAGCCACAAAAACAAATTAACATAAATTATGAAGATGAAATAAGCAAATGCTTTCAGCCAATGCATGGTATTTATGCAAAACAAGATTTGACTTCCGTCTTAAATGTCAGACGGTTTTGCCTTTGGCTTGCGACATACCAAGTGAGTCAATGATCCCATCATGAGCAGAATTTAAAAAATGTAACGTAATTCATTTTCCAAATTGTGCAAGAGTAAAAAAAAAAAAAAAAAAGAAACTCATGTTGTGCTCAAAATTCATTTAGATGAGTAACACATGCATAACCCAATTTCACACACAGCCACATCTGACATCCAAATATGTTCCAGTTTGGTGGAGTGGACAGAGGTTTATCTGTCTACAACCCTCAGAAGGAGGCCTTCAAAAAGGGAATGGATCTGCTGAGGACAAGGTGACCTCTAAGTTAGCAATGTATTTTAATGGCATTGCAGAAGACTTAAGATTTCTTATCAAAACCTTGAGTGTATCTGGATATGTATAAAACCTTGAAGAGTGTTGGCGCATGACATGGAGGGGAACAGAAGAATAATCATTCTAGTCTGACTGAGAATATGTGTCAGTCATTTCAGCACTGATGTTAAACACACGGGTGTGGAAATCAATCAAGCACAAAATCAAGAGGTAAACAATGCCGGTGGTGTGAACGTACCCCGTTCTCGTTGTGCTTTTCTGAGCTGGAGCCACTCCATCTGCTACTGTGGTCCTGAGATTGTTGGCTGCCTGCAAACGGGAAAGAAAGAGAAACGCACACACAGAGAAGTTAGTTTCACAGTCGGGGCGAGACTTGAATGGTTACCACCCACCCACACACACACAGACAGGGATTTGGGTTTCAGAGGCCTTGTTATGTGTTTGTGCTAGGATCCACATGAGGGAGGACCCCCCTCTTCTGTCTCTGCTGATCAGCAGTGATAAGAGTCACCTAACTCGCTCAACACGACAAGCTGGGAATGTTTGTGCGACGGGAGACATGTGACTTTGGGATGCATTCAGAAAGGAGTGCTTTTAGTGGATTACAGCACATCCAGGAGGGCGGCGCTCTGCCGAAGCCCTTTCTGCATTAATCCAGAAGGGCAGCCGACGGGGGGTGGTGGGAGGACAACTAGGGGGTAATCCTGTCTAACCTAGAGAGAGAGAGAGAGAGAGAGAGAAAGAAAGACAAAGACAGAAAGAAAAGAACGAAAGAAACAAAAGAGAGGGAGAGAGAGAAGGAGAAACACAGTAAGAAAGAAAGAAAGAGAGAGAGAGCGCTGTGCGAGAGAGAGATGAAACAAGGAAGTGCTTGTGCAGGGATGGATGATGTGGCCTGTGACAGAAGTAAAAGTGTGGGATGATGACATCACACAATAAAAGGTGTCACATTTAAAGGACAGGGAGTCAGGAGGACAGACGGGACAGGGAAGACTCAGAGAAGGGACTGGTATGGGAAAGGCGAGACAGGAGGGCTGGAACCACAGCACAGATGGAGAAGGAGGATTGGAAACCGGGAAGAACATGAGAGATAGACAGTTAACAGACAGAGAACAACAGGAGATGATGTATGTGAAATGTATGTGGAGTGAGAGAGAGAGAGTGAGTGAGTGAGAGAAAGAGAGGGGGATGAGGTCAGAAACTGGGGAGGGAGGGCAAGGAAGAGAATGGAAAGTTTGAGAGAGAGAGCATAAGACAGAAAAGGAAAATAGGGGAAAAAACAATAACACAGAGAGTGTATGAGAGAGAATAAGAGTAGAAACTGAAAGAGGACTGTAGAGACAGGGAGGAGGAGCATGATGGACGAACAGACAGAGAAACAGACAGACAGACAGACGGAGAAAGAGAGAGAGAGAGAGAGAGAGAGAGAGAGACGGTGGGGATGTGCTGGATGAGGGCCTGTCACTGGGAGGGTGACAGCCGGCCGCTCAGTGGAGGGTGATGGGACCGTTTTACACCCTCCACTGGAGACACTCGCGTTCCAGCTCACTGGAGCCAAGCGAGGCCAGCACAGCCTCAAACACTGCCCTCAGACCAGCCCCACACAGAGTGAGAGAGAGAGAGAGAGAGAGAGAGAGAGAGAGAGAGAGAGAGAGAGAGAGAGAGAGAGAGACAGAGAGAGGCAGAGAGAGAGAGGCAGAGAGAGAGAGAAAAGGGAGAGGGAGGGGTGGAGAGAGAGAAAGAGAGAAAGAAAGAGAGAGAGAGAGACAAACACTGCCCTCAGCCCAGCCACACACACAGGAAGAGAGAGAGCGAGAGAGGGACGGAGAGATGTGCGTTTAATATATTCTATGATTCTGGATTTCAAGGTTTTTCCTATGTGTCTGTGTTCGAAGCTTTGCAATATTATTTTCCTTTACATGGTCATGCAAATAAAGTGTGTTGAATCGAGCAAGAGAGAGCAATAGCTTGTTACTGATATATTTTATCTCTTGCCCAGTCATTAAAAATGATAAGCTATCAAATCAATGAATACAGTTTATGTTATATAAGCCTTTAAATTTATAACCATATTGTTTGCTATGGTGTCAATGATATTTCTTTGAATGCAAACCAAACATTCAAATCATTCCAATTTGCAGGATTCTGGAGTCCTTAAGTGTGCTGGCTTGAGCACATGTAAATGTAAGTGTGTGTATCTGTGTGTTGACAAATGGACGTGTGTGTGTGTGTGTGTGTTTACGTGTACGAGTGTGTGTGTGTGTGTGTGTGTGTGGGGGGGGGGGGGTCAGGGTCAGCGGGAATGCCAGCTCTGTGTGCCAGGAGGGCCCGAGGGGTCACAGACGTAGTGTCCAAATATGGAGTAAGCCACTTAGTTACATAACCCCCCACACACTCTTAACCACTTCACAGCTAAGACCCTTAAACCCTGCACTCCTGCAGAGACTCAATTAAGACCTGACCAATAAATACACCAAATAAATGAATAAATAAATAAAACAAAAGGCAAATAGATATTCAACTTCCTAGAGTGTGCTCTCGCGGCTTCTTTGTGAACATGCAGATGTGTCTGGCGAAGCCCGGAGAGATGGAAATACTAAGGGCCCTTACAGTTGCTGAAGATGGAGGAAGAGATGGATGCACGCTCTGAGCTCATTCATGATCACTGATTGGCAGTCTCCACAAGTGAATGGAGGGCAATCAACATGCAGATTCTCCTTTTGTGTGTGTGCTGCCTGTTTCCAGTAATAGTCTTTGCCACTGCAGTCATGTGACCTTGAAAGGAGACGGCAGACCTCATCAAACCGATCCCCTGAAGCTCTGGAAAACTAGCCTGGCCCGTTTCCTTGTGCTCGAGGCGAGACGCCTGCTATCAGACCGTAAGCATGAAGCAATTTCAAAACACATACGTTTGGTATCTACTAATTGTTATTATGTAAGGCTTATTGCTTTAATTGACGCCAGTCATGGAAGTGTTCTTTTTCCGAGTGACAAAAACTGAAGGAACGGAGACTACTGAGGAAACAGCAGTGGCCTTGCTAAGGCAGTTTGGTTTGGTTTGGTATGGCTTACAGTCCCATCTCATGGTCATGTGACAAACTGAGGTAAAGAGACTGGTTGGTTTGTGAGTTATGAAGGTCAGCACAGGTGCACGAAGACCCACTGAACATTCCTCACCTTGGTCGCTGTTCTCGTTAGGCGAGTCTTCGTGCCGCAGGAAGAACTTCACCTCCGGTTTCCTGGAGCCCCATTTCTGCAGGTGGTCGTACATCATGTGATCAAAGGGGATGGCCCTCTCTGTGGAAGCACAGGAAAACACAGAATCACACGAGTGAAAAGCAAGTTGCCTGAATAATACATCACATCTGCATACATTTGGCAATATGTTGGAGCCCAATTAATTTAAGATCTGTTTAATTGGCCTGAGGGAGGTCTCCTGCTGAGAACGGAAGATAGAGAGATAGAGACAGTGACAAGAGAGTGAGTGAGTTTGCAAGGGAAAATGTAGTACAAGAGAAAAGAGAGTGAGTACACAAGTGTGAAAGAAAGAGAAAATATGTTTAGCCCAAGAGGAAGACCCCCACTGAGCACGAGAGAGAGAGAGAGAAAGAGAGAGAGAGAGAGAGAGACGGAGGGTGAGAGAAAAGAGATAGACAAAGAGAGGAAGAGTTTGAAAGAAAGACAGAGAAGAAAGAGGAAAGGAGAACTGCAAGGATGGCGAATCAAAAGAGGAGATGAACGCCATCAGGTCGACAAAAGCACGGGAATTGTGTTTAACCTGTGCAAATGAACTGCCCTGAGAGCCAGACAGCGGGAGAGAGAGAGAGAGAGAGCGAGAGAGAGAGAGAGAGAGAGAGAGAGAGAGAGGGAGGAGAGAGAGGGAGGGAGGAGAGAGAGGGAGAGGGAGAGAGAGAGGGAGAGAGAGGGAGGGAGGGAGAGAGGGAGGGATGGAGGGAGAGTATAAGAGTTTCAGAGGGGCTTCAGACATCAAAGCCACAGAGGAGCACAGAGAAGACTGCAGCGCCACCGCGGGCCCACGGGCTGGGACACACAGAAAGACAAACACATGAAAGGAGGAGAAGAAGAGGAGAGCAGGAGGAAGGAGCACAAACTGTAGACGACTGGGAGATGGGGCGTGGACAAAGACTTTAGAACACTAACCAAGATATAGCAATGAAATTGCTTTTCTCTAAATAAACAATATGTGTGCTGTATTACTGTCTATGACTGAACAAAAAACGGCACAAAAAACGTGTGGATTATGATAAATATCTCCAAACGACCCTTAACCCCTGCATAGTGAAATAATGGACGATGTTTTGGTGAAATCGCAGAACTCTCCCCATGACTTCAATGGGGAAAGGGCTTTCTCTTGTCTGCATAAAGGGGGATAATCCCCATCCCCCTTGCAAACAGCAAACACGGAAGTGGTCATACGGTTGAGGCTCTCGTTCTGCCTCTATCCGCTCTGGCCTGAACATCAGGGATCAAAGGGGAGGGCAGAGAACAAACATGGCTGTGTGCCAGAGGAATGTGGTTTGGGGGGGGGGGGGGGGGGGGGGGGTAATAAGGTGGGGTCGGCAAGGGAGAACATATACCAGACTCTCTAAACAGGTGGAGGCCCACCTGAGCTCATGACTCCCCCAACCAACCACGGTGGGAAAGAGAGAGAGAGGCGAAACTGATAAGAGAAAGAACGGGCTTAGAAAAACATGAAGATAAAAAGAGAAGAAGAAAAGGGGCTGGAGGACAGGAGAAAAACCTCAAAGGCACAGTCCCAGACAAAGGCCAAATAACAGGGTGCACTGCGGTAGAACGGAGATAGCACAGATGAGAGATGAGAGATGAGATTGGTGCTGCAGGGTTGACAGGGCCAGAGGGAGAGCAGGACAGGTGCATACCGCAGCCCTGACTGACTACAGGTGACTATCGATGCAGTTTGACCCCCACTGCCATGGAGACGACCTCCTGACTTGTTGGCAGGCTTTTCATGATCAGATACTCAGGCTGCAGTGTCTTCTCACAATCCCCTGGTAATGCCTGTGCAGAAGTAATTCTGAAGGGGACTGAAATGTTTTCCAAATGTTTTGAGAAAAACTGAGACACCATGACAAACGACATTTGAAGGAGATACGCCCTCTTCCACTACGGACATCTGTCAACATGCACAATCCCACAATCCACTCGGCTTCTACAAGGATAGACACACCCCAAAATTGAGGTTTGGTAACACCACATTCCTGAGCATAAAACAAATCAAAACAAACGCTCTGGGAGGCTGCTTGTTTGGCTAGGTTGCGCAACACGTTCCCAGCATGCAGTGCTTCCACGAGAAGTGAAACTTCTACACTTCAGAAGTGAGTGGGCTTTTGATCCCACTCTTGTCCTGCTCAGAACTGCCTTTGAGTAGCACTCCGTGGGACGATAAAAGACTCCTCTTTCTCTGTTGTCTGCTCAGGGTCAATTTCCATTCCAGCCTTTCAGAGAAGGCCCCTGCACATACATTGCTTCTTTATCAGGTAAACACTAAGTAAACAGGAACAGGACCCTCTGTGTGTGTGTGTGTGTGTGTGTGTGTGTGTGTGTGTGTGTGTGTGTGTGTGTGTGTGTGTGTGTGTGTGTGTCTGTGTGTGTGTGTGTGGGCAGAGAGGAACACGCAACTGGACACATATAGACAAACTCACAAGTGCATACAGACGCATATATGCAGACACACACATCCACAAACACACAAGCGCACACAGACGCATATATGCAGACACACACATCAGCAAACACAGCCGAGAAGATACACACAAACACACAGAGACGCATATATGCAGACACACACATCCACAAACACACAAGCGCACAGAGACGCATGTTTGCAGACACTCACCGTTGCCTCGCCACACCTCGGCCAGGTGGCAGCCGCTCTCGCCGGGCTCCCTGCAGAACTCCACCACGTCACGGCACGACGTCTCCGGTGTGATGGGCACCTCGGACACCGCCTGCTCGCCATCGTTTAGGTACACGGTCAAGATCATCTGCAAGGACAGGAACAGGAGGGAAGCAAGAGGACAAGACGGTATCGGTCATGTCATGTCAATACCAACAGCTACTGAGAGCATTAAGGGAGAGTGGGGCATATTGTCTCAATTTTCAGTTTTTCTCACCGCAAATGATACATCATACTGGTGAAAATGAAAGACGTTTTTGGCAAATAGGTCATGTTCATTGTATTGTAAAATAATATTTCAGACTAAACGCAAGTCAAAGACCTATGCTCTACCAGCATACTTTGAAGTCATAATTCTGGCATCACATGAACTGCCACTCCTGAGGCAGCCTACACGCATCATATGCCATTTGCTGCATCTCACACACTGAACCCATTGGTACAACTATGGTAGAGAGAGAGAGAGAGAGAGAGACTATCATTTTAAACTCTCCCCTTCATAGAACGATGGTCTTTGTTGCAGAAAGACGTTCAAGGAAAATCCCCACTTGGCCCCAGAGGTGGAGCAGGATGGTGCACTGTGTTTGTGCTGGCCTGGCTGCCCTGTGACAGGCCAGAGATGGATAAGGCTGCAGTGCAGAATCTGAGCAGAGTGGAGCAGGAGACAGGGCTGGAGATAGAGACAGGGACTGAGACTGAGACTGTGCTGGAGATAGAGACAGAGACTGAGACTGAGCCGGTGCTGGAGACGGAGAGGAAGACAGAAGTGGCGCTGGCTCACACCACAGAAAAGAGCTGCGTGTGGGAGCATTTACTGCTGGGCAAGTGTCATGCGCGAGGATAATGAGTGACTAGGCAGTTCCAATATGTGGCAACGCCAGGCTGTGGTCATTTCAACAAGACCATGAAACGCGGCTACCCGAGGCCATCACAAGAAGATCTAGTCCCTTATGCTCCATGTTATGATTTAGGCCTGTTGTACAACACCATCGATTCCACAACTAAGCACTTTAAGAATTTTATAAACTCTAATTATGAACTTCATAAATACAATTATAATTTTACAATTGAGAAAATTTGTCTTCATGTTCACCTTCATCTTTCAACTGTGAATGAAAACAAACCACCCTTTCAACAAGAGACAGGCATCCAACAAGAGGCTGGAACATCCACAACAATCAGTAAGAACACCACTTCTCGAACATCACAGATGCTGGTGACAAGCAGGATTAGCTTACCAGTGTGTCATGCAAAACAAACAAACAAACAAACAAACAAACAAAAAAACGTGGACACAATACTATTTACCGCAGACGTAATCCAAGTCAAGACAAATCCAAGCCAACATTCAAGGCTAATTATAGATGGATCAGACAAACTGCACAGCAAACAAACAAACAAACAACTCCATGAACACACAGCGACGTCATGTACTTGGAATAACCAACGCCTCAATGTGGCCGACTCCATCCATCAACATGCGGTCAGGAGATTCTGTGTTTCTGACAACCCAGAGTGGGGAGGGGCCAAATACATGCACAGATGTACATCAGTCACCGGTTGGTGCCAGGCTTCTGTGTCCTAACTAGTCTTAGCTTGCCTGTGTACAAGGCAGCACATCAACTCAAATGAAAATCACAACAAGACACAATGGTGACTGAGAACATGATGCACTAATGGAGGGTTTTAAAGTTTCTGCCAGCTCTCCAAGATATGTTGAATTTAAGCTTTAAGCTTTTGAAAAGTGACACACCTCAAATTCAAAGGCTTACTTGTTTTCAGAGCTAGAAACACCATCACTAAAAACAAATAACATGTGATTAACTCTGTGATCTTGGCACTATTCATGTTCACAATACAAGCAATATTTCAGTCAGAACAAAAGAAGTGTGGGCTTCATCCATTATGTGCTTTCAAAGACCATTGAAATACTCAAATGTACCACACTTTTACAATTGCCACATCAAATTCTTCTAGATTAATCAGTAACCCTTGCAGAATACAGGTTTTATTTTATTAATTTGTAGAGGAGACTATGAGTTACACTGTGGAGTTCAGTTTATGTTGCATGCTTAAAACTCGGTCTGACTTAACATAGTCATGATAAGGGCCTCAAACATCACACACAGTACACAAACTCAACTTCCCTAGCCATTTTTGCCAATTCCATTTTGATGCAGATTCATAATTTTCTAATCCATTTCTCATTTGTATTTGGATACTCATAATATCGTGATGGAAACATTACAATGTCGTTCTGAGGGTGACTTGCCTCCTTTTCCACAGCCCAAAATCACTAAAAATAACATAAAATCAAAACTTGTTTTGACGTTGCAGACGCCCAGTGCAATGTCACTGATAGGACCCCTGGTAAGTTAGCTACAGGGCCAGCATGACACAGGAGACCTCTTCTGCCTTCCCCAAATCACAACACTGCTCTCGGGCTGCTGGTGGAAGCGGGTGGACGGGGGTGGGGGTGGGTCGTGTTAGCCCTTAAATCCTCCATAACTCACACTTCCCCATGACACGATCTCGGGAGTCACTCTCCTCTTCTGGCTGGCCTCTACACTTATGTCAATCCCATAAGCCCCTGCCTCAGTGGATATGTCTCCGGTTGAGTGACGGGTAGGACAGAGACAGGAGGTAGTACAACACCCGTGCGTGACCCCTTGCGCTGCCACACATTGTAGACATCACATGTTGTATGTCTGGTCATAGGGGTCATCCCTTCCCTCTCTTGAGAACACAAGAAAACCCGCCCCCACCCTTACGCACGGGCCACAACCCCCCCACCACCCTCACCCGTACGCACGGGCCACAAACACCTCTAAGCCTGATATAAGGGAAAGCCCGCCCTGACGTGCTTATGTAACACCAGAGATTTCCTAAACTGATTAGCAGAGCCACGGGCTGAAAGTCTAGCCTATTTGCTTACATCTAAGGCGGGGGGGGCATACCACTAGGACAAGACAGGTGCTTTTATGATTAAGGGGTATGGGATTTCACCCAACTTGAGCGACAGGAAATATGTGCCCAACTGTTTGTGCAGAACAGAGGATGGTACAGTGTTTTCTGAATCTTGTCTTCAATAAGAGCTAGTCAGTGTAGGTTTCAATGAAAGTGCCCTCTGATGCGGGGTCACTGTTGGGGATGTACATTTGTCTGGAAAAGCAGGATGATCCTGGAAAAGCCCCTTATGGGAGATTTTCCAGGGAGCTGCCAGTGGCTAAAAACCCAAGTTAAGTGGGATCGCTCAGACTGGCAAAGTCTGGGTGCTGAAACAAGACCACGGGGGGGGGGGGGGCTGTAAAGCAACTTAAACAAAGGTGGTCAGCAAGACGCAACAAAAGGTCACGGTCAGGAGCATCCCATATAATGAGCTCACTCAGAGCCCCTGAGTGACAAAATAACAGATAGTAAAAACACAATCTCAACAAAAGATTTGTTAGACATAATACAGGCTACCCTTATGAGTAATGATGTAATTTCAGTCTATACAGTTCTGCTCGCCATAACACAGGAGCTATGTTATCACAGTTAGTCAGTTTAACTATTACTCATGATAAACATAATTAAGAACAGCACTGACTGAGGTTAGACCTTCACATCATTGACTGCTGAATGGTGGTGCACACTCTAAACTAATCTCAACTCTAAGGTGCCCTTTGGTCACCGGTGTACCTTGTTCCACCATAAATGAGTGCTGATTACAGTGTCGAAAACAAGCGACAAAAAGGTTGTGCGTTTAGACCTTTTAATGTATTGCTGTTCTTTCACGTGTTGGGTGTGGTGGAAGAGCATAGTTGTCAGATCAGGGCTTATCGGAGCAAGTGTTGCAAATCTCTGAGGTAGAACATGTCCACCACACCCAACATGTGAAAGAACAGCAACACATTAAAAGGTCAAAACGCATAACCTTTTTGTTGACGGTTACAAAACGGGAGAGCCTTGCAGCTACCAAGGCTAACATTAGCGCGCCACCAAGGGATAAACAAAACACCAACTCTGCACTTCTGCAATATAGTCCATGCTAAGTGTTGAGGACAAACTCTTTGAGCTCTGCCCTTAACGGAGACTTAACTCAACTCTGCAGTGGCGCAAACATGCTGGTTAGTTCGCTTGGCCGTTGGCTCGTCCTGAAACCATCCTGGTCCACTGGTCCGAGAAGATGAGGGAACGCTCAGCGAGGATGAAGCCACACAGAAGAAATTAGCTTACTACTACTATACAAGTCTGATTGCATAACTAGCAACGATGCAAAGAGGGTAGAATTCAGTCATAGTTTTCGTGTTAAATGACAATCCAATAGGCAACACAGCCTTGGGATGTGTCACTTTCTCCTTTTTGACCTTAGAAGAAACAAACATTCAGGGAACCAATTTCGTTGACAGGCAACGGGGCAACGAGCAAAGCACCATCATGGGTGGGTCAGCGCAATACTCCCTCACGCCACACCATAGCTTAAAGCCCAATTTATGGTTGTCCGTTTTCAGAGACACGGAGAGCCCTCTCCGTCGTGGCAAAACCTCTCCGAGCACCTCTCCATGGCCTGACATGCACCTCCCAAATTTTGTAACTATCCGTCTCCGTCATTGCTGTTTACCTTGTGGGTAGTAGTATGCCAACATTAGATAGCTGGCTCAGACACGTCGCAAATCCCCTCAGACGTATTTTACAGTTATAATAACGGGTTTTTTACCTTGCGCAGTGTCTATTTCTCGCTAACTAAAAAAAAAAATCAAAGTAAAAAAAAAAAAAGTCAAACAAAAAACTTTTGTGTACAAATACGACCATCTACAGAGTTTGGTCTGCCATCTTTTTTTTTATTTATTGCTTTGCAACACCCACAACCCACCTAAATGAAAACGAGTCCGTCGAGGCAACTGCGTGACCAGTCCGGAGTAACGGAGTCGTAGAAGTATATTTCGGCCTTTAGTTCATGTGCAACAGACTTTGCTCGCTTGCCCGTCAATGAAACTAGGGCCCCCAGCGTTAGACTAATGAAATGTTGTCTACAAGCCAGGTGTAAGTTGAGAGAGACCTGTGCTAAAAACAGTTTGGGTCTCATCATCACATAAAATGAGCACATTTGAGATGACTACAGAGAACAGGCTCAGCATCTGAGAACACTGCGGGACCTCCAAGTTTCTCCTACATCTTCTTGTTACACATGACCTCTTTAAACAATCACGCATGACCTCTATAAATAGTCATGCATGACCTCTTTAAATAGTCACCTTTATCTAAGAGAAGCACACAAAAAAACAAAAAAAAGAGAAGACTTAAGTATACAGACTTTTTTCATGGTGCAGTGCATCCTAAAAAGACCTCAGACAGCATGTACAAAACTTGAAACACTCGTGCTGACAGATCCTCGTAGGCTGATTTCCCTCACCTCTCCTCAGAACAAATGCCACATCGGGCAAATGTGCACAGCTTTCACTTTTCACCAAGAGCAGACGCGAGACGTGGGAAGGAAGAGGGAGAGGGGGGGGGGGTTAGGAGGAGAGAGAGAGAAGAAGAAATAAAAAAAGGGCATGCATAATTCAGCCACTAAAGTGCCAGGGAAGCGTCGGCGGCAGGGTCTGTCCTTCCCTGACAAGATTTATCGCTACAATTGGGGGCTGAAGGGAGATGATGAGGACTGCCATAGCGGAAGAAGAGAGTCCGACTCAAAGCACAGGATCGGGCTGACAGGATCTCAGCACTAGGTCTGCCACAACAATTAGATTCCAGCTATATTAGTCAGCGTATAGACTTCTGTGCTCTGTGAGGAGTGCTGCAATAGGCTATAAAGACGAGGCAATATTGGATTGGATGACGGACAGTACGAGCCAAATTGATGAAGACAATTGCAAAATGAAACGTTTTAAGCTGCGAAGGAACTCAGTCATAATGTGAAACTACTAACATAGTGATGTTTGCCTTAGACTAAATAACAACATTATATTGACTAAATTGAAAGCGATTGAGTGAAGTTTTTCATAGCATATGGGCAGTACTGACTAAAATGACTGTAGTTCAAGAAAAGTTAGTTTGAAAAGTTCAGATACTAGACATCTAGTTAAAAAGAATACAAACAAGCACAAAAATACATTAGAAGACTCCTAAACCATCCTTTTCTTGACATGAGCGAATAACCACAGCCTTTCAAATCAAAAGGGGTAGTCAGGAGGCTTTTGGCTTACGTTCCCAGGTGACAGAGAGAACAATGCATTGTCATTCCCCTCGGAATACCCCTGGAGTGACGATGACATTGACCAAACACACACACACACCGCGAGCATGCTCACCACTTTGCAGTCACAGCAAGAGCATAAACTTCCACCAAACCAATTAATCTGCAGGACAACAAGCATGCAAACACTTTAACTACACAAAACTGCCAGAGGCTTGATAGAAATGACAGAGCACCATTTCAATATCACTCACTTTAGACAAAAGCATTTGTCAAATACCATAACCATATCCATACTTCCCTCATCGTCAGGAGTATAGAGGAAAGGAAATCACATCCCAATAGAAAGGAAACTCTGATCAATCAGTTATTGATCCGGCCCACGCAGGACCACAGCCCCCTCACCCCCATCATCACCTTGCCCCACTTGAGGGGTGGCCGTCCTTTCTTGCCCTCCCTCCTGTGTGGCGGAACGTTCTCCTTCGCCCAGGTCCTGTCCTTGGATATGCTGACTAGGCCACGGAGAACTATGGTCACAAACTTCTTCATGCTGCCCGGCACGAGTGCGGCGGCACATAAGAGCCGCAAAGACCGCTGAGACGGCGCCGAGGAGAGGAGGAAGGGGGCGAACGATGGCGAGGAAGAGAAGGAGGAGGAAGAGGGAATGGAGCGGACTGCTGCGACCGAGGAGGATGAAGCAGCCCTGCAGAGGAGCTTTCAGGAGTCGCACACTCTGAGCAAGTACCAACACAGAGCCAGGGAGTGACGGAGTGAGTGAGTGTGTGTGAGTGAGTGTGTGTGTGTTAGAGAGACAGAAAGAGAGAGAAAGAGAGAAAATGCAATGAGAGACAGAGTGAGGGAAAGGGAGGGAGGGTGCTCATCAAACCATTGAGGAGGGGAGTAGAGGGTGGAGGGGGGACTTCACCGTCGGGCCTCACTTTGCGACAGTGGTCCCTTGGGGCAAAAGCAGTGAAAGCGACACAGATGAAAGGGTGGAAATGGAAAGAAATGGTGTGTGGGAGTGTATATGTGTGTGTGTATATGTTTGTGAGTAGGTGGGTGTTGTTACTGGTGAGGGGCTGCTGGCACTGCGACAGACAGTTCTTCACGTCATGTCACACACAGTGGTAACACCCCCCCCCCCCCCAAAAAAAAACAGATTCGCCCTGCCCACAAGTTCCAGTGGGCAAGTTTTAGCGTTTGGTGGAGGGGCGCCTGACCAGAGAAATTGCATGCATCCATGACCCTGTCTGAGCAGGGGATTCAGCTGGTCATCACATCTGACAACTCCGGTTACATCACTCCTTCCTGCTGAGAATTCTGTTGGTTTTCTTAACTGGAGCACAGGGGGGAAAATAACTGCAAACAACAACCAAAAAGACAAAAAGAAAAAGAAAATCTAAACGCATACAATAGCCTTTACAAGCCCTTGAGATCTGACTGGCGTCCAAATGTGACAAGAAAAAAAAAAAAGGGTAAGCTTTAAAAGCACAATCACTGTGCAGTCCTGGCCCTTTTTTGCAAGCTGCTAATCCCTCTGGAAGCATTAGTGAATTGGGTTGGTCTGTGTGTCCGGCTGAATGTATGCCCATGTGGTCATTGGGGGAATTGAAAGCTTATGATATGATCTGAGCTTCATGGTTTGAACCTGGACCAAAGAGCTACATCAAATCATCAAGTGTGCCTAAATCGCATGTTTTGAATTTCAATAGACTGAATTATCTGATATCACCTGTTCAAATAGATGTATTGGCAGCTGACCGGCCAACCATTGTTAAGCATCATCGCACCTCTGACAAACAAAATATGTGGTACCTGTACAGTGTTCTCTATCCCTGAAATATCAAATGAGCTCACTGGCATTAAAAATACAGTTAAAAGATCACCTCCTACTTATCCCATAGCTTATAAATATTGGATATTTGTCCCTTTCTCAGATGTCAGCCTGTGATGCCAGATTACTTATCTACTGACAAATCCCTGAAATATTCCAAGAGATATCTTGAAAGATGGAGACTCTGCATTATAAATGGCAAATTAAAGCAATGTGAAGCCAAAAGAAGAAAAAGTTTTCCTCCTCCAAAACTTTCAGCACACCGTGTTCACTGCCTCCTTTCAGAAACACTCAAAGAGTTAACTGAGGAATCACTTCATAGAGGGAGTCCTCCCCTCTGAACAATTATCTAGTTTACCTTGGCCTGCCTCACTCTCTAGTAACAACTACATTCTAGATTCCACTGTAGCATTCCAAGGCACTTCAAAGTCGTTACATGTAGGCATGCACGCACAAACAAAGAAACTGCCGGAACTTGCACCACATGATGACATAACATGGAAAAATTAGGCTGGCTGCCAATCTAACTTCACTCACGTCAATGATGACAAACCCATTAGACCAAGATAGCGCGCACATGACAACGCACCAAAAAAATATATATTCTGATGAAGATATTATTTAGAGAGATTTGGCTGTTAACAGCCTGTCACTAAATAATATTTACTGCCAAGCAATATTACAAGGGCAAAAACCTCCACAAAAACAAGATCATAAGGCAGAAGTGACCTTGTGGACCAGATGGCATTAAAAAGTAGAACACTTGTGCTGGCAGACGTGTGTCCTCTCCCCCATCTTGGACATATGAGGTGTCTGCCTCCTGAACATCCACACATGAAAGTGTGCCGCTGATACTGACCTACCTCAATTTAGCGACCTACCTCTAGGCCCTCTCACCGTGAATCATCAGAAAAGGCTACAGGGTTCAGGACCTATAGATTTCTCTATAGTCTTGACTGATGTTTGACAGACTGGGCTGGCATTCGATTGGCGATTTCAAATCTTTACATGATCAGAGGGTGCACATAAAGATAATGAGCTGAGCAGGGTGTCATCACTAGGAGAGAGTGTAATGCAGAATATGCATGTGTTGCGTGACTGGGAAGATTGCACTGGAAAAATCCAGATTGCAAAATAAAAATGTTCTGGGATTGAGAATATGGCCGTGTTCCAGAGTGCTGCCAGTGTTCTCTCCATCGGCCTAGATAATTCCGTGTGGCGTTGCCGAGGCACTGTACCACTGAAATTAGCAGAGGACGAGGTGCCACTGAATAGATGACATTCTAGCCGTGCCAATCCGCGGGATTAGCGGTCATTGTTTATTGTCTTTAGCCTCGACAATCCTGCAAAAACACAGGGGGTTGGCCCCAAGCCCACCTCGTGTCTGAAATGAAAAATGAGAGTAAAACACACAACCCTAATATCGGACAAAAGGATGTTTGGGCTTTAATGAAAACAAAGACTGCGAGCCTGTGAAAGCTTCCTTTTGTTTGCAGTGCGTATTGAACCGCTCCTCATATTCAGAAAAAAAAGAAGAATATAAAAGATAAAGTAGCGAAAAAATTGAGAAAAATCCTGAAGAGTAAAGTCCCAGTCTGAATCGAGTGTCCTTAAATAGCAACGTCCCCAGAACAGCCACAGTTATCAGCGACCCAAGAAATGGATACTCTCTCAGCCAGTCTGCTCCACTGATTCAAAGCTCTTGTGACAAGAAGCATTCATATTTGAGGAGCTTCAGAATTCAAAGGCCTCCAACCCAGCTGACCACATTAAGAAAAGAGGATCGAGATTTGAATAATTGAAACCGGACTGAATGGAATGCCATTGAAGTCAATATTAAATAAATAAATATGCCTATGAAAGAAATCTTTTCAAAGGACTACTTTTATTTATTTCGGGGTACTTTTATGTCCTAATGCTACATCTATTTATTTCCTTCTGTTATGTTCAACTGAATATCAAAAACCATTATCAAAACTTTAAATGCCCCCCTGTGAAACCCAATCTCGACTTCTTCACAACCCAACATGATGGGCAGCATGAATTCCCACATTTCCACCACCAACAAAAGAGTGTACTGAGCAGGGCATCGTCATATTAGCATATTTGTCACAAGTCCGCTCTTTTGGAAGCATGCTCACATCACAGTGATTTTCATCACTGCCTGACAAACCCTGGCAAGAGCACTGTATGAGTCTAGGAAGGCCTGGATGCGAAGCCCAAACTACGCGAGAGATCGATCTCTGGATTCCCCCAACAACAGTGCATTAGCCAGCGCAGGTCTCAGCATGGCCACCATTGGATGGAAAGAGTCACATGACATAGGGGGGAGGAGGACAGGGCACAGGGTGCGCTCTGGCTGACTTGCTGTGTGACACTGATGCCAACGAGAAACCGCAGGGCACTCCGAGTCAACCCCACGCAGCTCTGCTGAGCGAGCAGCAGTCATTGGCCACTTCATGTTCGTGACTAACCCCAATTGGCTGAAGTACTGTTGGGAGGAGGGACGCCATCGTGAGGGTTTAGAATTTGCAACCGAGAGAGAGAGCCGAATCCCACAAAATTGCCTACAAATTTCTACACATTCCTCAAGACACTCTTCCTGAAAGAGACAGAGATCTGAGGTGAAAAAGTGCAGAAATGAAGATAACCAAACTCAGCGCCATCCAGCAAATTAAATGACCACTGTGGCAAGCCTTCGCCCTTGTGCCATTCTGCATATTAATCATCTTCCAACACTCGCTTACAAGGATTCAAACAATAAATAATTTAGAACAATCGAATTCCCCAACTTGACTCGACAAAAGATGCTACACCTGAAACATATATTCCCTTATCTTACCCATAATCCCCTGAACTGTGTCCAGCCTGACTCATCCACAGCTGATCAAACTTGTTTTAGGCAGTCTTACAATCCCTTCCAAGCAACAGAGAAGTCCTAAACCCCAGTGTATGCTTTAGTGCCTCAGAAGGTCTCTAGGTCTCTCCTCTAATGTATTTGCCAATTAAGGGCAGCACAGCACACAAGACATTTTTTTAAATTAAACAGAATGACAACATCTGACAACTACGGTAGTAGGAGGGAACAGGCGGTCCCCTCGATCATAATCAATCTGCCCTAATTAAAATCAACCAAACTCCCGCTGTGTGTGTGTGTGTGTGTCCAATACAGGATCAAGATAACACCCAATACACAACATTCCCAGGGCATATGTGCATAAACACATGTGAACACCCCCTCTGCTTGTGACTGAAGGGATTACTTTGAACCTCTATATGGGATATTCTGCTTTGTGTCTGCAAAACCAGACGCAGCCACCATGCCGAGATATTAGCCAAGGCTTTCAATGTGGATCAAGGTTTTCAATTTCCATTTTTCGTTCCAATTTGGAAACTAAAGCGAAATAACACAAACAAATGAGCTATATGAAATATTTGAGAAATCCTTGAAAACACTAAATCGTTGACGAAAGCAGTGTGAACATCAGCAGCAGAGAGCAAAAGAGGCCTAATGTAACCCGACGGCTCTTACCATTGCATGAAAGTTAAAGCGCTATCCAAGCAATAAACAGCAGCAAACAACCGCCATGTCGTCTCAGCACTCATTCACAAACAGTCAGAAAACAGCAAACACAAACCTCCAAGCGTCCATTTCCATTTCCCTGCTCCAGCTCAAACAACAACCACTGAAAAGAACTGGACAGCTCTCCATGGCGAACAGAAGTCTGCCAAATATTTCTGGAGAGGGTTATTGCCAAAAAGGGGGGTGCCCCCTCAGGAATGCAATCAATGAGGGCCCCATGTTACTCATCACCTCACCGCAAACACTGTGCACAATACAGGTAGTGTGAGACCCTAACTGCATACCACAGAAAATAGTGAGAATGAGATCTTACCTGAGGGGGAAAAAAAATACCAAAATAGAATATAAGTATCAGCTTAGCTTGTTGGCTCCATTTTCAATGACTTCCACGATAACTGTGAATGTATTACTGCTATTTCTATGCTATTCTGCTGCACACAGCCTTTTAACCTTGTCCTTACATCGACAGCACAACTCCTTGTTTTGGATGCAACAGGACGAACACTGTGCCACATCTTCCGAACGTACAATAACCTCATGTCTCATCCACCCAAGCAGGACAGACCCCATGCCAACGCACAGTTTGACCGTAAATAACTACCGTCTGTGTGTGTCTGCATGCGCATATGTGTGTGTGTGTGTGTGTGTGTGTGTGTGTGTGTGTACAATGGCATGACGGAGTGGTGGGACAGCTTGGCATATTCATCTCCAACGGGACGATTTATCAGGTTGGCTAAATTTACCCCTGGGGTTTATTAACGGGTGCGACTGGCCAGGGGAGTAAACACATCACTTATCCGCCAGTGCGTCCAGCACTTTGTCGATTCCCTGCTAACAAATTCCCGAAAGCCCTGGCACCAGTCTCCTCACTGTCTCCCTCCACACAAGAGCCCATACACACACAGAAGGTTTGGGAGGGAACAAGAGTAAGGGTTGAGGTATTCGCAAAGGAATTCCTTGGTGACTGGGAAGCAATACAGGAGAGAGAAAAAAAAAGTCTCAATTGAGATCTTGTTGGTTTAGCGCAAATAAAATGGGTACATTTTCGGTGCAGTACCTTGACAGGAAAACTCACAGAACTTGTGCGCCAATCAGGAAACACATGGATGCATTTTCTTCCTTTGTGTACTCTGTACCGTGAGACATCAACTCTGTTTAAATATCATCTGTCTGAACAGCATTCACTGCTACACACGTAGTACCATCAGTGCTCTGAATACTTAAAGAGTAAATGCACCCATAAATGTGTTTTTTTTTTGGGGCTGTTAACTAAATTATATGACTGTACTGTAATGAAACACATCAATGCTGGTGGTAATATTGACAAAATGTGCATTTTTTTTTAAGAACATTTTAGGGGTTAAAAATGGCTCAACACGCCATCTACTGTTTAAAATCTTAAATCTTGTAAGGCTGACGCTGACGTAGAGTCAACATTTGGGACTTATCTACATTATTAAATTAGTGTGAGTCATTTTCATTTGCTAATTGGGGCTCTTCACAGGAGTTTACGCCACCTCTTTTTAGCATTTTTCAAAATCATGCAGTGGGTGGAGTAAGGCTCAGAGCTGGGCTGAAGTTACACTTTAACTCACATTTCTAGTTAGCATTGAAGTGTGTAGGTTGAAGTGTTCAACAACTGTGGTTCGCACGAGCATGTGCACACTCACACACAAACAAGCTCGGCTGCTACATACCCTACCTCTAGCTCTTTCGAGGCAGATAGCCCCTGGGTGACTAACAATCTTTCCCACAATGCACCTTGGCATTCCCAGTGCTCCACTACAATCTAGGTCACGGCAGACATCCCTCCCTCTTTCTTCTTCTTCTTTCTTTCCTGTGATGGGCTCTGCTCTGGGAGCACAGAGGCACAAGAGGCCTTCACTCCTGCCTGTCACTAATAGGGTGATGGCCGTGGGAAAAAGCAGCCACCAGGAGGTCACTCTGTCTCCTATTAAGCAGGTTAAAACAACAACAACAACAACAACAACAACAACAACAACAACACCACACACTCATCCCAGACACATCTTGGTATTTTCCTGTCCTTTGAGCCATTTGTTTCAAGAGAGAGCAAACAAAAAAAGGCTGGCTCAAAGGGAATGTGTTAAAAGGGAACAGGAACAGAGTGGCTTGCTAACTGGACTGGAGAGAGAGAGACACGGTTATGGATCTGAAGGCTGTGTTAATACAAAGCATGGCCTCTCTGCATCAAAAAGAAAACACCTCTTCATTGCCCCAAAGCAGGCAATGAAAAAGCCATGATATTCTCTGAGGTCATTGGCTCGCGTGACTGCTTGACATCTATTTAGAAACGTCAGAGCCTGGTTCACAAAGAACAGGAGGGAATAACCCAGAGTGTGGTTCTTTCAAAAGGACCGCTCCAAATCACAGCTGCCGTAGGCCTCGGCTTTGGTCGAGAATGTGGCACACAAATTCAGGCCAGAGAGGGTGGGGGTTGGTGTGTGTGTGTGTGTGTGTGTGTGTGTGTGTGTGTGTGTGGTGGGGGGGTTGAGGTTAATTTAGAGCTAAGGGTTTTGAGATGTGGTTTGATGAGTAGGTTTAACCTCCCCAGGTCCGGGCTTGACCCCGAGCGGAGCTACAGCAGGTTAAATTCTCAGTCAATCATCCACTTCATTCTCGTGGCCGTCCTATCCATTCTTGCCGTTTCACCTAACCCAGCTGTGTTTAATTTGCCACACGCATAGACACTCTCACTGCATTTCCTCATCCACCATGGTTTCCCCATGTCAAGGGCAACTTAATAATAACATCTCGCTTGTTGCACCCAGTTTCCATAGGTACACAGAGAAAACTCTTGACAACTCAGAGGAAGGCATTGATTTATACACAATTTGTTGGATGTTTTCAAGGTTGCTACTGAAAAGCATATAGCCTCACAAGAGGCTCCAGCTACTTGTCTGGATCTGTTTAGCATCCCATTGTGTTCACTACACTAACAAATTGCAGGATGATTTGTAAAGTAAATGCCAAGTTCAGCTTTTCAATGGAAAGTCGTTTAAAATGTCTCGTTGGAAGGAGTCTGCGAATTATTGTCCAGCAAAGAAAACAAATGGGTCATATAGCTGGAGAACACATGCATTCTCAAGATGGGTGGGTTCCCCTCCAATGTCAACATAGGCGATCCTAGCGTGTGTAAAGACTTAACAATTTAGCATCTCACTTTTGCTCACCATGACAATAGACACAAAAACATCAGCATGTACATGCACATGCAGAAAGGCATGCACATACATTATCTCTGTCTCACACATTCACACTCACACACACACACACACACACACACACACACACACACACACACACACACACACACACATTCAAACACACTCTCTCTCTCACTCTCACACACACCCCAAAAAATAAACTACGCTTTCATGAGACAGAGATTAGATTGGCTAATCTTTACAAATCTTGGCCATAATCACTCTTAATGACCAGCTTGCTCTGTCAAGGCCAATCTCCCTACAGAATCCACTTTAGGAGGATCAAAATCATGCAGGCTTTCATCACCACCACTCACATAAATAGGATGAGGGAGGGCATTAGATCAGGGTCACAGTCACAGATTCCAATTTCTGAGATGGCCAAGGGACCATCCCTCCACAAGGCAGTGATGTAAGGAAATTGCGGTCATGATACCGGCTTGTCCTTCAATTAAATGTGTAATCCGCACACATTAAAACACATTCTAGGCTGTACAGTCCCCATTTATAAGAGACGAGTACAGATGCATCACCTTCTAGGCTTTGTGCAGTCTGTTATGTGATTCTTCTTAATTTTATTATTACGCCACTTCTTCTCGCTTTATCTCCACCCACAGTTTTCATGAGACACCATTCTAGAATTCTCTTGTAAACACAAAAGCATGCAATGACTGATAATCTTAAAATATAATATGGTTAGGATACATGGATCATCCTATTGCAGAAAGTGTGTAGCAAAATAATATAACATTAAGAAAGCAAAGGCAGGTTGCTTTGTTATGCGTGTCACTACCAACTCTGTTTAACTGAGGCAGTTTCCCTACAGAGGAGATGTTGACTAATGTAATGTAAAGATAGAGATGTCTCTATACATTGCTATGTGTGTTCTTGTACAGTTTGTTTGTACACAACTTTGTCACAATTTCCTGTGCACAGCTTTCTTTTTCATGTCTGATCTGTGCTTTAGTTATCCTCTACTACTGCTGAACATTCACACTTCATATTTTCTTGTCCAGAGGTAAAATTATTAACTTCAAGAGAGCAAAGGGAGATGATTTTAAGCCCAAATCAGTTTTGAATTTGCAAACTGTTCATTACAGTAATATTAGTCAGCTCAAATGTCAACTCAATTTAGCTTCCTCAGCCTGACCTTTCATCTTCAGAAGTTCAGACTGAGACTAGGCAAATTGGTGGCTTAGGGTATTTTGCATTGAAAACAAAAAAGTATAAAATGAATGAGGTGAGAGAATGAAATAATAATAGTTGCTACTGGTCTCTCTTATACCATAGACGTGTGCAAGCAAGACTAGGAGAAGTAACTTGGAAGGTATGATACTTCTAGGTTTTGAAAGGCATTTATTAAAGTATGACCAGCATTCTTACCGGCATCATATTTGCAGATTTTAGGGGACAGGGGACATCAGAGCTTGAATATGGCCTGCAGCATAAGGATGTTGATTCTGACCCTGCTTCAAAACCAGTTCAAAGGGTTGATCCTGGGGTGACCGGATGGTTGGGAGTGAGACACAAGTCTGCAAGTAGAATTACACCGATGGAAATGTATGAATACACTGGCTGGCCGACAAGAACTTTAATGAGTTACAATGAATGCAAATCCTGGGTTTCACCAGTCGATTTGACAGCTAGCCATGTTAGAGGAGGCGTTTCAACGTTACCAAGCAAAGAATAATGATGGTTTCGGTGTAACATTAATTTTAAGGTGTTGTTAACAAGGCTGACAAGCACGAAACTACCACAATTGTCCGTTAACTAAGACATTCGTTTAGATATCGATATCAGCCTGCTGAGCAATAGCTAGTACCGGACTACGACGACGTTTTTCAGATGGCTAGCATAGCTAGATACCTAGGATAACGTTAGCAGGCAAAACAAACAAATGCGGAGTAACGTTCGCTGTTACAGATGTAAAGTAATTCTTCTATGAATTATCAATGCGTAACTCAATATAATGCCGACGAGCAATGTGGTTGACAATGGCCAATTTAACCACGATACAGTAGATAACGATAGGCTACATTTGATAAGCTTACGTCTGTAGCCGAAGTAAAAACCTGATTAGGCAATAAACTAGCTAGCAGCTAGCTAATTAGCAAGCAATGGACCTTTCCAGTGAAGGCAGTTTTCGCTACATTGGCTCACTAAACATAATTTAGTTACAATCATTTGTATGCTATTGTTTAAACAAGATGAGCATTATTTTAGTATTGACTTTATTCCAAATTAAAACAACCATTAAAACATGAGTTATATCTGGACTAGATATTTGTTTTGGCTATTTTCGTAGTCACTCTTATTCACATTGGGTGGCTAACGCTAACAGTCCGACTGGCTAGCAATACATTCCATCGAAAACTATGGAGTGAATTAGCTAGCAAGCCCAAGCTTTTGGTCACGCCGTACAAATCCTCCAGCTTGGTAGAACCGGACAGCTTGTAAGAATTTCTAACAAAGATGGCTAACAAAGTATCGTCAGGTTCTTATATAGCTGAGTGTGTGCAAGTTAAAATAACGTTAGTATCCAATGAAACAAAATAGCTTGGCAACTCACCTAAATTATCCAGTCATGGTGATGCCGTGACGTTGGTCCTCTTGTTATGTTAATGCAAACAATCTGTAATGACAACCCAACCAAGTTGGCTAGAAAACACGCCAAAAGGCTAACACGTAGCTGGCCAGCTAACTTCAAAACACCTGGACCAGCGGGCTATCGTTAGCGTTGACTGGCTAATCTTCTAGCAAACTACCTGACCGAAACAGTGGTCGAATGCGCGTTTTCGAAACATCTGACAGAACGATCTAATAAGTTATAGAGAATTAAGTGACAATAAAACAATTTCTAGCTACTGCTGAAGCAATACAATCTTCTGATAACAATGTAGCTAACGTTAGCCAGCTGTGCTGGATTTCCGATGTTCATCAGAGCCAAGCAGTGCCCGTGACTGTCAGTGTAGTAAAGTGATGTCATTTGCTGACGTGAAATATCATGAATACAGTGTGCATACCAGGGTACAAACATTTTCAGGCGCGCGCGCACACATACGCTCACACAGTACTGCCTGAAGGGAAATAATTATTAATTCTGATCATTTCAAATAAAGCAGCCGCATTACAAACTATTTGTGAAATGCTAATGTCATGGCCTGGCCTAATGAAATCCCAGCAATTCACTCATTAATAAGGCCAATCTGTGTTAAACATTATTCTCCTGAAATAATGTATTCCCTTCAGATAAAATATCCTCCAAATTTTGTTGAAATACAGTTCCCAGAAGAGGGTGTGCAACTGTGAAGTGATGTGCTTAAAACTGCCCCATCTTCCTGCACAACTTTGACAATTACAGAATGCAACCGATACATTCCCTGTATGAATTTAGCACCACAAATCCTGCTATTATTCTAAAGAAATGTGCAACCTCATCCAAGTTTTTTATGAATTTCAAACTGAATTTAAATTCAAACACTGAGAAAAATTATGAATGGCATACTAATTGAAGCAAGCACACATTTGTTTGGGGGGGGTTGTGTTTCTGGAACAACATAGGTCAAACAGTCACCAGAGGTCAAATATCAGATTTTTATACAATTTTATTAACTGTACACAAGGTTGTCTGAGTTGCACTGGTAATCTCATGTACTGATGGAAATGTACTGTTCATGGCTACTTTCTCATGTCAGACTTCAGTTTAACTTTCTCAAGTTCCAATTTCTCAATCTCCAGGTTCAGTTTCCTTTCCTCCAGGATGAGATTTTTGTGTTGCCTCTGCAAGATGTCGCTCATGGTGACATCACCCGCTGCTACGACGACTAGACTTGTTGCCGCGGCGGTGGCTGCCTTTGCTGCGCTGTCGGCTGGCTTCGCAGTGTGACTGGGGGCACTTTTCACAGCATGGGCACCTGTGGAGCAGATTAAGACTTTGGTGTTAAACCACAATCACCTTGACACCTGTTACATAAAGAAACATCATAATTTAAACTAAGATTATCAACGCAGAAAACGGTACTCTATTGGGGACTAATACTTGAAGGTTTCTATTGGGATCTTTCGAACATCCACCTTGTAATGCAATATGCCACAAGTATGAGACATTGCCTCTGGACTGATTCAGGATCAATTCAAAGAAGGAACATTTATAATCACTCAAGTAGCATTTTGAAAAGGGGGCTTGATCCTCAAACAGTGGCTAAGAGCAGTATCTGTCTGCATCCTATCCTGCCTAACGAGCATACATACTTCCACACTTCCTTCAGCACCAACGAAGTCTTCTGCACCAAAAAGTTTTCCTGGTTCCATTATGACAGATTCTGCCTGAAGTTGTGCTAAATTTGAGTTGATGATCAGGATGAAAGGATCATAGTGGAATTTGTCAAGTAAATTAAGTATGTGAGGTGAACACTTGTGATATTAAATATGGTAAGTTAAACAAATAAAAAAAATAAAACATGAATGCAAAGGTTCACTGACGTGACCCTGGACGTTAGTGAGGAATTTCACGCTAGTGTTAAACACCCGAGACGGACTACATGCGCCCCACATGCATTCATGCATTTATTTGACGTCGCCATGGAGCGGGTCCTCCGTGTCATTTGTATACATACAGTACTTCTTCCTGTCCCAGTTGTCTCCAGAATCTTCAGAATGGGCATTTTCCCCTCCGTCCATCGAGGGGCAGCGTGGAACATAAACTGATTAAAGTTCCACGCACAAAACTGATTGTTTGCTACTTGAGGCTCAACCTAAAATGTAAGAGTCATAGCAACACAGGGCTCACAGCCCATTTGCTGGACCAAATTTTTAATATGAACTGAATGCAAACCCAGGCCAAATTTCAATCCTACAGCTCCACCTAGTGTACGTTAGATGGGGAGACAGCGATGGAGGATACAACAGCACCATCTAGCTGTCAAAGGCTATGCTGACCCCTCAGTCGTTTGGGACCATCCCAACATGCTCACCAAATCGATACATTGAGGTGAGGTCTTACAGGTGCAGCCACTGCCGCACTAATCACTTTGATAGCAGTGTGGATTAGTTAAATTTGAACATAAAAAAATGACTACAGTATTTGAAGAGCCATATCAAGCAAGTTTTTTTTTTTTCTCTTCTGGGGTAGTCTTGGCAAAAAAAAAAATTCAATGTGGTTCAAAATGTCTGACACAAAAATAAACAGAAAACTGGGCATAAAATGCCTAAACTTTAACATCCCAGACCACAGTTTATAGCTAAAAAAAATAACAGGTTTGTGAAAATCTAATTTAGCTTTGACACGTTTATCACTGACACTGCGCTGATAAAACACCAATAATCTGGAACCATACTGACTAAGAAAACGAAATTACTGGACCCATTTAATTGACCCCATTAGTATGTTTATGGATAATTAACACTCAAGTGTGTGGCAGGTCACGATGGGAATGAGGCGTTAGACAACATGATCAAAATGTGGCTTTAAAAGGAAAAATGAAAACAATGGAAACAATATAGGTTGTAAAATCATCAGATCTGGCCTCAGCAGATCAAGAATGGACCCTTATCTGTAGCATTTATCTAACGGAAAATATTTATGGCGCTCGTTTATAAGATAGGCTAGTACCAAAGAACACAACACATGTCTCCATCGACTATATTTTTTATCTATCGTCTTAAAAAGGTGTCCAGATTATTTTATGAATACAAACACTATTCTTTGTTCCGATTGTTAAACATGAAATGGTATTTAATAGCTTGGTGAATCCTTACGTTCTTTGGATCTTGGTTCTTTGGATAAAACAAAAATGTCAGGTCACACTGAAAATCATATACTCTCCAAATGTTTATTTCTAATCCCTATATGAATGTTTATGCAACCGGCCTGAGAAATTCTCCTTTTCATCCTATTGAAGACATAAAAAAAGAAACCAAAATCAGCAACAAAAAAAAAAGACCTCCACTCTCTGAATCAACTCAAAAAGAATAGTGCAAAGATGACAATGTTCTCATTCTGTGACCCAGATCGGTCACTTTATTGAATCGTAAGAGACAGACAGAAAAGACAACTGAACGTAAAATGCAGGGATTTTAGAAGCCTTTTAACAAGAAGTTGGAGGGAGGGTGACGGCTCAGCATGGTGGTCAAATCAATGGGCAGGCTCTGCGGAAAATAAGGAGATCAATTTGAATAGGAACTGATATGATCATAGTGAAGACAGGGGCCGGTTGCATAAAGCTACTTTCGACTGCCGTTAGGCCGTTTTCCCTTAAGTGACCTGTTGATGCGTGCCATTCGTACAATCAACAAGGTTGGTTTGAGTTGCCCTCTCTTTCTAGCGTGTATTCATCCAAATTGCAATGTGTGTGTGTGGGTGGTTGTGTTTGCAATTAACTATTCTGTACACTACTGAAACCCCTTTCTTGGTTTAGATTTAGCCTGATAAACTGGCGATAACACAAACATTTGTGAGCTATTTGTTTAATTTCTGCAGCATATGAGTGCTCCTGGAGATATCTGGTCAAACATGCATGTTTGGTACAGAAATGCCTTTCAGCCGTTTCTTTCCAAAGTGCGCCATTGTTAGTTCTGAGACTAAATCAATACCGGGTCGTGGGTAGAGCCTGATAAATAAAGCAAGGGACACTGGCATCACCAATGAATTAGTTGAACTCCTCAGTTCAGAGGCTTTCATAAAATATCTATATTTTACTTGAGAACAATCTTTGAACCGTGATGAACTTCTTACAAGTTACTTCTTACTTGAAGTGAAGAGCAGTTTGTGGTCTCATTAATGGCTGACGTTTAAGCTAGAGGACGTGTTGCATTAAATGCAAGAAACAGTCTAGCCTGCCAAGCCTGTCAAACAAGTTTTAATCATTGCCGGATGGGATTAAGGCTGTTATTCCTTGCACTTTTACCTCTTGATTTTACATCTTAAAGGGCCATGACGTATTTGCATGTTGCTTTCCGCATAAAAAGCTGTACTTTTCCCTCAGTCAATCAAGATCTGACGTAGCTGTCTGGAGTTGCCTTGTTTCTTGGAAAATACATTTACAGCATGTCGCTGCATATTCTACATGTTCTTTTATAGTTTTAAGTGCCAAATGCACATTGACAGTACTTTACATTTTGCAGTAAATCTGTATTACAAAACTACTAGAACAGGAAATACAGGTCCATGTGGTAAATGTGTAAAACAATGTGTTAATGTGTAATAAAATGTGTGCTTACACATTACAGCAAGTTGCTTTGAATATACTTAATTTCTTAAAGAGAATACCAGGGGTTAATATTTGACTTTTATATACTATATATTATACTTTTACTGACTGCTTTATTAGTAACACGTTTGTTTATTGCCAGAACCAGAGGATAGTCATCTAGGATGATGAGTTTTTCCCAACAGCTAAGCAACAGTCGCAGACAGATGCTTTCGCTAGGGCCAACTTTCTGAGCATCAACACCTGAAAGACACTCCCAAGCTGTGCCTTATAGTAGTCAAATGAAGCCAGTGCAATAAAGTATGCTTCAGGAGTCAGCTGCAGGCCTGGTCTCTAAGGATACTGTTTTTTTTTACCAAAAACAAACAAACTGTGTGGCAATATATTAACATTTATACAGTACAAGTGCTTTGATTACAGCGCATCCAAAGAGAAATTAGCAGGCTAGATTGGTTAGCTGTTAGCTTTAAGCAGCAGAAGCACACAAAGAGTGGCCTAATCACTGAAATGCTAATAAACCCTACTTTTAAAATAACAGCAGTGAAGGTGCTCATCAAGAGAATGTATTTAGATTATGAAAAAAGAAAAGAAATCTATGGCATCAGAAAGAGGATAACAAAAGCCTGTAGGCTGACCGCCCCTAAATGAGAGGGCGTTCTAAGGTCAAACGCTACTGTGGAGACAAAAAACGCGATAATAAAATGCCATTTCTTTCAACATTTAAGATCAAATCCAGTCATCAAATGACTAAGTAAGTGCTCAAACTTGAGTGACGTATCAGATTTTTCAATAAATCATATCAATGAATACATTAAAACAATTTAGCAATGATCAGATGACAAAACAGAATGAAATTTCACAAGTGAAATTTAAAAATAGAAACTAATTTATGAAAGGACACAAATGGCATCACTATGTAAAGAATATGGCCCAACAAAAAGACAAGGTCGACATGATGGCTGCAAAAAGCACACGGAGTATGCAACATATTTATACTATGGCATGTTCTTGGACTGTGCAACTGACTGGGTTGTCATCACCACAGGAAGATTAAGACGACCTTCTAACATTTTTAACCTCCCCGGTTTTAACTAACTTCCACCATTTTAACTACCTTGCATAGTACTCAACTACAGTACACAAGCAGAATGTGCCAAAATAACCTAATCTTATTGTAAAGAACATTACCGTCACAGAAGGAACTGGCTTGAGGACTGACTCTCATACCTGGCAACCACTGCACTTATTACAGAGCACCGTCATGTAGAGGTTACATGATGCAACTGATATTTAGTGATGACTCTTTAAAAGTTGTCAACTGAGAATTAACAAGGTCCATCTGCAGTTTTGAGGAAAACCACGGTTGAAAAGCCAGAATCAAAACAACCACCATTCTATGAAATGTATTTTCATATCATTTCATATTTGTATAAATAATATAATATTATTTAGAACCAAATCATATTATTTATATTATTTGGTGCAAAAAAACATTTGTGGACATGACAGATAGGCCTTGTTAATTCTCGGTTATCGAAGTGGTGATGAGAACTTGGTCCACTTCACCAATACCCATAAACCACTTTGTCATGCTGAAGGGTACAGACAGCATGATAAGAAATGGTAGGTCATTTAAAGTCTTAAAACTCTCTCCAAAACAGCTCTTATTTACACAAGCTAAAAAGATCACACTTGCACACACATTTAACTCAAATACAGTCACGTTGTAATACTGGAGGCTGATGTTTCCTGATACTCTGAGAGAATTAAAACAGCTTTTCCCCCATTTTCTCACTTCAGTTTCAACAATCATCTTCACTTGGTTCTCCCACATTGCTAGAATGTACCATCTCCTCAAGAGCACTCAAAGGCAGCATCAACATAGAGTGATTACCCTGTTGTCTAACCCACCCTTGATTAGGACTGAGTCTTAAGGCTTTTTATGCAACCGGCCCAGAGATTTCAATTTGTCAATAAATTTGCATAAGCCATAACACATTTTTGTCATTAAGAAAAGCATTGTGTCTAAAGACAGATGTTTTGTGAAGTGTGCTTGCACTATGATGTGGCAATTGGGTTACACTTACTTGAATCTACAGCAGCTTTCTTTCCTATAAGCAGAGAAAACCAGAGACCCATATTAGTCAGGTTGTAATGGAAATTAAGACACTTACAAGACAAGTCAGCAATGACAGGTCTCAGGTTCAAACATTTGGTATTTTCAAGCAACACTGTCAGTGTCAATGTCAAACCTCCCTGCATAACGATTTCTCACTCACCGTGATGTCAAATGAATTAATGTTACAGCACGTTATACTTATACATAAGGTTAACCAACTCACCTCCATAAGAGACCTTATAGTACAGGTATGTCATGACCCCAACACCAACCCACATCTCCTGATACGCCTTGGTGTAGTATGGGCTCACTTTGGCCCACCAGCCTGCGAATGCGCCAGCCATCTGTAGGAATGCACCATTTGAGGTTACATTTAACTTCTACCGTCCTTCTTCAACGACCCACCCAAAACAATGGCGTTTCATCTCAGGTTATAAAGCGGCAAGGTTAAGAGAGAGAAGGCAATTGGCAGTCTACTGATTTAACTTAAATTAAATATTAGAAGTTAGCCATGACTTTCCCATGCCGTCGATGAACGATACCGTCAGCCAACTGGCTAATTCGCTTGCTTCTAACGTTGACATGTACTAGCGTACAGGCTCTGACAATGTGACCATGGCAAGACACTGAAAGCTAGTTGGTTTCGACATTTACAATACAAATTACATAGCTCGACATCTCCATGTATGGTATAACTTCGCAGCTACGAAACGTAGAATCAATAGCAACCCTTTCATTAAGTAACATTGATTAGCCAAGGTAACGTCATAATGTCATTTGACAACTGCCTTTGAATGAGGCTAACTCCTGTGAACACTAGCTGGCTGGCTAACGTTAGCTTACTGAGGCCGTATTGCAAGGTGAGAAATGGAGTACCACGACACCGAAATAGACCATTTCATATTAAAGGCATTCTGCCATTTCTCTTGCACATTAAGAGTAGTTCTCGTATCTATGACTGAAGAAGAAAAATGTTGCACACAATACAACTCACCTTCAGATTCTCAGTGCACTGTTCTGTGTGGAGGTCACGAATTCAGCGCTCGACAGCAATGACTTGTGGGAAAGAACCTAGTGGCGGATGGGTTTGTAAGACCGTAGAGATCCACTTATATCAACTCATCGCCACCTAGCGAAGACCTCCATTAGTGCCATTATCAGCCTCGATGAATACCGTATATGGCATAACGTTACCCTACGATGCAATTCTTGTATGAAACAAACCATTACGGAGGCTTCTCGTATTAAACCAATAACATTTAAGTGAGATGTAAGACATTCGTTTTTGATTGATTTGGTATTTTCATGAATGATAAAAAGAAGGCAACCTAATGCTATCCATGGTGATAATGCTACATTGATAACTTCAAGCCTGCAATATTTAAACGTACACTAAAACATCCTTCTGCCAATGTGTTATGTGTAAAAATGTGGCGTTGTGAATAACGTTTTTCAGTATGGGCCTTCATTTGCACGAGGCGTTGTATATTTTAGTCTCAGGGTGGCGCCCTTTCCCTTCCGATAATGACGGAAGTTGCAACGCCAGTTGCCTTTCCCTTCCAAAATGAGGACTATGATGGCTTTACCACAAGTACCTTTCTGTTGAGAGAATTTTAACTGTATATTGTCGAATTGTATTTAAGAGTAATCATGCCCTCTAAAACAGCTGTGTGGATATGCTTTATTGGAATTAAGGAAATGTAAATCAGCAAATATGTGCATATATTCATTGATCTACATTTCAAGACAAGCAAAGATTCAGAATTCGTATTGCCTACAATAACCAGAAAAGTGGGAAACCTAAATAGAACAATCAAGGGAAGGTTGTGTTGCGTGCCAAAGTAACCTCTTAAAGGGTCTTTTTTTTCAAATTTAAGACAGTTGCAACACGATTGTTCAGTTTAAGTACATACTATATCTTCACTTTAAAAAACAATCCACATACAGTTCAATTCCCTGAAGAGTGAATCACGTATTTGCATGCAAGTAGCTGACCTAGTATTTCACTTCCCCACCACAGAACTGCCAGGTCCTAAGATGACCTGTGGAGTAGATCACTGCACACACTGATAATAAGTGTCCCGCTGAAGCCTTTATGTACAGAGAGTTCTTCTCTGCATATTTATTCAGTGCATCTCCCTCTCTCTTCCAGTGGAACGAGAACATTTAGTTCTTTTGAAGACACATTTGTCTAGGCTGTGAGTCTGAGGGATCAGGGAGCGTTATTCAGGTCAGCAGAGTTTGTTCTACATGGGACTACAGTGAAGACGAAACATGAATAAAATGGACAGACAGTAGTTGAGATGACGCCCGCTGCTGGCAGTTCTTCGCTCTGTAATCCAGAAACATGACTCAGAGGGGGAAAAACAACTACTCTGAGACAGATTAGGCTGGATGAGTACAATGGCTGTTGCGTGCTTTTCGCCTCACTGTGTCCTTGCATCACACACACACCCTCCCAAATAATCACCTGGGTGCCTGCTGGTCAATGACACATTTTTTTCCCCACAGCCACACTAAACAAGTTCTCAAATGGGTGCAAGTATTAAAACTGGACTTCAGAACAATTTAAACCAAATTTCTTGGGGGTGTTATGAGGACATTTTAACAACACAACTTACGAAACACTGATATTCGTCAGATATTGACTGGCACTGAATTTATTTTCAAATGTACAGCAGATGTGTACTGTACATTTTTTAAATAAGTGCCTTTTATGTTTTGTGCAGTAAGGCATCATTTCAAATATTTAAAAAAGGTGGTTTCAGTTCTGCTGTAACAAATGCTAGAAATCTTAGAATCTTTTAGAAATAAATACACCAAAAACAACATTTCCATTTCCAGTGTCATAAAATTCTGAATCACTAATTTCACCAAGACAAGACATCATAGCATAAGTATCAGGTCAGAACCCTGAGCATCAGGATAGCAATGCTACAACTTTTGAGTTGTTATCTCCGAGGTGGGTGTACACAGTGGCAGGACAGATCAAGCAGGGACAATTTTCCACGAAAGTGTTTCATTTTATACTATGTGGAATTTTTCAGACGTTCTTAACTTTGATCTCATTTCGGGGTGGTCCCCTCCAGACCCCCCTCCCCCCCTGGCTATTCCCCTCTCAGGACTCAGGGTTCATCCTTATGTGCTGTAGTAAAAGTCATACAACTGTCAGGTTCAGGATATGAGTCATAGCTACTTCACTCTGACCAAGCTAACATTACTAAATATATTTCAAGTTTTTGTGACAGTTGTGCTAAGGGAGAAATCCAGTGGTTGACACAGACTAAAGGGGAGGAACACCGTTTTCTTCCTGAATGCAGCCTGTTCGTCCTCTTCTTGACAGGATCCCTAAAAAGTGGTGCCGTAGGCCTCTGGGCGGTCATAAGGAAAAGAGTAACAGTAAGGCAGGCTCCAGTCCCGGTGGACGGCGTAGGGACAGACTGCACTCAGGTGACGGTCCACGTAGCTGGAGATGGTTGGGATCTCCTCCCGGCGTCTGTCTCCACCTTCAGCCCCAGTGAGAGGGCTGGAAGTCTCTCTCTGCGGGCAGCCACTGAGCCGGTAGTCCGTGCAGTGCGCTGAAGGCATGGATGCTGGTGGTGCTGGGGGTGGGGGTGGGGGTGGGGGTGTGGGTGTGGGTGTGGGTGGAGGTGGAGGTGGAGGTGGAGGTGGAGGTGGAGGTGGTCGTGATCGTGTTCGTAGCGGAGGGGGACGTCTCAGCACTTCCTCTTCTTCTCTGACCAGGAAGTCCCGCAGCACCTGCTTGAAGACGCACACCAGCTCCCAAGGCAAGAACTCGTTGGTGGCCAACACCTCACGGAACCTACAGGACAGACCAGTGGTGGCAAACTTCTGAGTGGTAAACAGTTGCTAAACTGCCATTTGAAATTTGCTTAAACAATTGCAATTTCCAAAAGTTCCCTTATGTGAAGTCAAACAATTCTTATGTATTTCCATGTCTGCCCTTGAACCCAATCTACAATACACTGTGACCAAGGCTTCAATGCAAAGGCAAACTGAAACATGCAAACTAAAGTTCATGTTTATTTCGGGGCCACAAATGTTTGCCTCTGCCTTGCAGAAATATATGACTAATACACTGTTTACTAAGCCTGTGGCAATTGTAACCAATTAACAATGGCCTTAATGAAGAATTTGCCAAATTAAATACATTTTGACTCATTCTGAGGCTGGTAACTGCTGGTCATTTTGGAAAACAAATTTAATGAATAACGTTATTTTAAAAAGATGGCAGAAATGCCACAGCTTTGCTAAGGCACATGCCTCCAGGCGGCCTCTGACATGACATGAGGGCACTGATTTAATCTGCACTTGGACTCGTGAGCAAAAAGTTCAAGTGAGTAAACTCAATGAAACTGTTAGTTGTCATTCCAACCCACTGATTCATCTCAGAGTTGATGTTACGGTCAGCAACACCCTACGTAAATTGGTCAATCAATAGGAGTGTTACATGAGAGAGAAAACAAACGCCCTGTTTGCACATCACTGACCATGAAATTGAATGTAAAAGAACTACAGAAGCAAGAAACAGATTCAAACCCTCTTGTTAAATGAACTTAAATAAAGGGATCAGAATCTGGTGATGATGGCGCCACTATCTTGTGTCCTGCAGAAAAATGTATATTTAAAATGTATTACTTTGTTCTTCTTTTAGCCCTAACTTGTCTCTCTAGGTGTAACCTCCATGATTCACTCATAGGTTTGTCATTTAAACTTTTTGAAGGTGCTTCAATAGCACACAAAAGTAAACTGTAAGCAAAATGGTGATGTGGGTTGGCTTGAAATTTGTGGAAATGATTTTCTTCCTTAAAGAGCGTGGAGATGACCTGGGCTGACCTGGATAGCACAGCGGCAGTGTGGGAGGGCGGCACCCGAGCACACAAGCGCTCCAGCTGCCGCCTCTCTGAGCTGGGCATCAGCGGGCGCGGCATAGAGCGAGGGGGCGGCCAGCGGTACCCCTGGGCGCCCCTCGAGAGGTACAGATGCCAGGCCTCCTCGCGGAGCAGGCACTCCCTCTGCTCCAGGTGCCAGAGGAGCTCGCGGAGGAGCACGCGGTTCGGGAGACAACCATCAGGGGCGTGGGAAGCCCCGGGCCTCTCGGCCTCCACGCGAGGCCACCTCATCCAGCTGAAGAGCTGCATTGGTGAGCTGAGGAGAGGGAGAAGAAGAGAGAGAGTTTAATTAGAAGAACAAGTCACTGACGATGACCTTGTGTGGCCTGTAGACCTTTACATCAGTTACACTGAATAGTAATTCATTCAGTCGTTACATCGAATAGCAATTCATCTGATTAACAATTTATTTCATACTGTAAGAGAGCATTCTTAGACAACAAGCATTCTTGCATTGTTAAGTTAAAAAAGTATTCTGAAAGAGAACTTCAAAATTGACAGACGCCTCAGACAACATCTAATCAAATGAAATGTATACACATTCTAATGGTTTGGATCATCTGGCTTTTCCTGAAACTGATTTCAAAATGATACAGCCTTTTGTGCATCATACAATACAATAGCTTTGTAAATAAACACAACTTACGAGACTCACTTTAAAGAAATTTGAATTTGAACTGTAAGACATGACAGGGTACTGAAGATCAAATTAATCACAATTTAACTTTAAGAACAAATGATTCACACTTTAACTTTTTTTTCCCTCAAATCTGTTGATTTATGCAGTCTGACTTTCTGTGAAACTCTTCCCAGGTAATGGTTTGTGGAGAAAGTAGCATGGACTGGATGTAAGATACCCCTGTGCTTGAGGGGAGCTGGCAGCACGGTAGGTACAGCTGGAGAAGGTGAAGCATTTTTCTGCTCATTTCACAGGGTGCAGTCATTACAGCACTGTTTAACTGCATTCATTTGTCACAAATTGAGCACACACACTCACACACACACACACACACACACACACACACACACACACACACACACACACACACACACACACACACACACACACTCCACTGCTGATGTAATTGATGCCTGAAGGAGAACTCCAGGAGGAGACAGCGCTGTACAGTGAATGGTTTGGACCACTGTTCGCCTCTTCAGTCACCCACTAGTCATTGGCCCACTACAGGAAATTGACAAAAGTTTGTCTCGGCAAAACCAAAATGCAGCACTCAGAGAGACGTCACTCAAATGGCAAATATGACCTCAGGTGCTCTCTCTTGTCTTACATAAGAAAAGGCAGCGAAGCTTGTTGAGTGAGCATCTAGACAGGGATGGAAGTGAAATGGGCTGTTGTGTTGATGCAAAGCCACAGAAACGCAAAAGTAATTTATCCTGCTTTCTTCCTCAGTGACTTGTTGATGTCATAACTATAACTGGAGTGCAACTTCACCATGTCTAAGAACTGAGTTGGGCTAAACAGATCAGACATGTAGTTTTCTTATCCATCCATATAGCTTTCAATCGCATGAGAGAAACTCCACATATAGAAGAATAAGATCAGTGAACGCTTAGAGACAGGGAATGGGGCCAACAGAAAGGAAGAGAAACTGAGGCCGAGACAGATAGACAGAGAGAGATACAGAGAGACAGAAAGACTCAGGTGGCGGGAAAAAGGAGGACACACCGTTTAGAAACTGAAAAACACATCCTCGGGAAATACCAAAAAGCACACACACTGTGCAAGACGCGACCAACGAGAGAAAGAGGAAAGCGCACGGAGAAATCTAAACTAGAGGACGAGTCCACCTTACCTTGTGCTGCTTGAGGGCTGATGTCCACGGCGCTGTTGTCCTTCCATGTCTCACTCGGCGAGAGCATCCACCGACATCAGCCGCGTCCCCCGGCCGTGAGAGCTCAGCGCGCGGATGTCATGCACAGAGGCAAGTTTGGAGAAGTAGAAAAGATCCAGAACGGAGGAGGTTAAATGGCAGGAATGAAAGATTTAGTATTTTGAGAAGACAGGAATTGGGAACACATACCCAGGAAAGGTAGAGCAAGAGAGAGAGAGAGAGAGAGAGAGAGAGAGAAATAGAATGGAAGAGATGCAACAGACAGAGAAAACTGGGAAAGAGAGTGTTTGTGAGAGAGAAAATGTGCCGAGAATGGCAGAGACACGGCACACAGAGTAAAGTGAGTGAGAGAGCGAGAGAGGGAGAGAGGGAGAGAGAGAAAGAGAAAAAGAATAGCAGAGCTAGAAAGGACAGAGAGAGAGAGGGAGAGAGAGATAATGGCAGACACTACAGACAGAGCAAAGAGTGACAGAGAGAGAGAGAGAGAGAGAGAAAGAAAGAGAGGAATAGAATGGCAGAGAGAATGCCTGAGATAAGACAGGAAGAGCAAAGCACGTGCGAGAGAGAGGAAAGCAAGAGAGAGAAAGAGAGACATAGAGAGAGAAAGAGGGAAGAGAGAGGGGGGGGCAGGCTGGATTGATGGATGAGAGAGAGAGTTGGATGGCACGCAGAGAGAGCAGCAGGCTGATGACAGCGGTGAGCAGAGCAGCGTAGCGTGGTGCGGTGCAAAGTTGAGAGGTGAAGAGAGGGAGAGAGGGAGAGAGAGAGTGAGAGATGGAGAGAGAGAGAGAGAGAGAGAGAGAGGCAGCCTCCCCAGCCCATTGCTCCCAGCCTTCTGTCTCTCTGCTCTGATAAGTCATCCTGCTCTGACCCTGTTTCTATTCAGCCATGCTGTGCTATGCTGCCCTGCACAGACACACACACACACACACACACATAGACACACACACACACACACACACACACACCCACACACACACACACACAAACATAGACACACACACACACACAGAGACACACACAGACACCCACCCACACAAACACACACACACCCCAAACAGGCACACAGACACATACACACACACACACACACACACACACACACACACACACACACACACACACACACACACACACACACACACACACACACACACACACACACACACAAATAGACACACACACCCCCACTAACAGATGCACAGACAAACAAACACATACACAGACACACACACACAAACATGCAGGCATGATTACACATGCCGATGCGGATGCTGACGCATATGCAGATGTGACACAGCCAGACGCACACACACTCACACACACACTCACACACACATACAAACACATTCATAAACAGAAAATGACATGCTTTCTCATA
>NC_045166.1:11202980-11225480 GCF_900700415.2 Clupea harengus
GCCTGAATCAAGAGGAATAACAAAATAATGACATATGTAATAACTTTAAGTGAGTATTTCTGAGATGATTTGAAATGGAAAAGAAAAACACCAACATGAACTACAGACAACAGAACTAACTAATAAGTGGTGGATATGATTTATTTTAATTTTTGTTTATGTTCCTTCCTTGCATTAACAATTTTTTTCACTAAAAACAAGTTAAAGTGAGCTAAATCAAAACAAAGAAAAGAGTTTGAAAGATAACCTGAGTTATTTGTGCTGTTGCCCCAAAGCTGACAAAATGTTTCCTGTTACAGTCGAGCGAGAAAAAGGTCAAATTTTCCACAAGCCCTCGTGCCCTTTGCTTTTCCCCTCACATGGAAGGAATGGTCCTCTGTCATGTCTGACAACATTCACTATGACACTCAGTATTCCCAGCATGCATCAGGCAGCTATGCATGTTGCATTGAGAGTGCAGCCCCACCAGCCCTGTTTGGGATGTATTGGTCATATTTGGAGCAACTACTGTATATCAATGTGCTACTTGTGTTACATTAAGTAAATTACAGACAGAAAAAGCTTTGATTTCTTTCACAGGTTAATGCTATGGACAAAAGAAGCGCTAGGTTAAGAATTGTTTATCAGCTCTTTGCTCTCCTTTTCATTCTATTTTTCTCTTGAATGTGTTCTCTCCAACCCTGCAGACAAATGACTGGGCATTACTGGTATATTCATAATAAAAAAAATCACAAAGAAGTAATTTGATGCAGTGCGCAGCTTACCTTGTGGCTCCCCAGTTGTTGCTGTGGTCATCCACAGCAGCACGCATGAGCCATATGGTTTTGAGGACTTCCTCCCCATCGTGGTTGAAATATTGCCCAACGACTGCATTGCAAGTGTCTGCAGAGAGACACACACACACGCACACACACACACACACACACACACACACACACACACACACACAGACAGAGACACGCGCACACACACACACACACGCACACACACACCACACACAGAGAGAGACACGCGCACACACACACACACACAGAGAGACACACGCACACACACACACACACACACACACACACACACACACACACAGGTCACTAATGTATCAGTGCATGAGAACACACCTCTGCATTCTAGAATGCGTTGCAGCCCATACCTCCTCCGATTTCGCCCATGGATACACAGAAGCTGAAGCTAGGACAGCCTGTCTTGGTGTGATTGACAAGTCCTGTCATGGGCACTGAGGCTTCTCTTGGTGTGCCCACTGCTATCTTGTACCAGCCGCTCAGCTTTCCCGGCTCAGGCTCCTCTATGTTAACTTCTGTGCAATCTCCATTGGTCCAGAGTCCAACCAAAGTCTTCATAGAGTTATAAACAACATGGATGTTTTTACAGCATTACATGCAGACAGTTAGTTTGCATATATTATTAAGAGTAGTAGTATGTCTATGAGTATGTCTAGGTCTCACTTCATAACACAGTAAGTGCCCTTTTACTAAAATACAAAGTGCGTCATGAAAATTATATTTGAGTACATACATTATAGATGTTATAGGGACATTTTTATTTGTTTAACAATCAGATAATATGATACTGCTGACTGCATTGTTAAGTTGTATTATCTATGACTGATTTTAACTTTGATTAACATTTCATTTATCAACTAATATTGCATTGTGTAAAGTTATTACCTTTGCCATTGCTAGCCTGTCCTGGGTATGTTGTTCTCTGCGACAAAAAAAAGATTAGGTTATGACAATAGAGTGAAAACAGAACAACAACAAACAAAGAAGCTGCATTAGTGTATGGTTCTAACCTGGGAGAAATGCCCCTCTTGGTCAAAGATCCTGTACAGGGATTTGGGGCCCCCTGTTATATACTTTGCACAGCCCTTGAAACACCACAATTTCCCTTTTTTTTCTGTGAGCAAAGTCTGTCTGCTCGCGGTAAGACGACACGCCTACCCAACACCACGACTTCTTCACGGCAGAAGAATGTGCCTGGTGCTGACTCTGGTATGGATGTGGCCTTGATTCTGCATAGGTCTGATGTAACGTTAGCCAGCGTGGTACAGTTCTGTGCAGTGAGTAAACCTCACTCCCCCACTCCTTAAGAGACGTGTTAGTGTGTGTGTGTGTGTGTGTGTGTGTGTGTGTTAGTGTGTTAGTGTGTGTGTGTGTGTCTATGTCTGGTGTATATGTAATGTTAGCCGGAGAGGAACAGTGCTGTGCAGTGAGTAAACCTCACTCCCCGACTCCTTAAGAGACGTACTAGCATCAGACCTGCCGCTTACACCTACATTACCCTTCAGTAGTAAACTAACGGTATCTAAATTTATAACATAAAAATGCCCACATACTTGGTTGTGAGAAGTCCTATCCATACCATATATAATCACATCAAGGAAACTGCAGTGGCTTCAACCATTTACCAGACATGTGTCTATATAGGCCCATCGCCCAAGTATTTAGACATGCAAGTATTAAGACATGCAAGTATTTCGACATGCAAGTATTTAGACAAGCAAACACACAAACCTGAATTTGATCAGTTCTGTATTTTTGAGCGATAGGAATATGATTGATGACACAGACTATCATACAAAAATGTATTTGGGCAGTGCAAAACAACAGTTTAACACATATCATTTTTTCTTTCCTTTAGAATAATCTTTAAAAAAGACAATATATATATATAAACTAGGGCTGTGAAATGATTAAATTTTTTAATCAGATTAATCACAGGTTTCTGTGGATTAATCATGATTAATCACATATTACCAATTTTCTCGGTATATTTTTGTGAGAACAAAAAGATTTATGACAAAGGACGGATATATACATTTAACACGTTTTCTTTTTTTATTAATAAAAAAAAAACAATGGTGCTGCAACTCAGCAATTCTTTAGCAGTTGGTATGGTTGAATTTTTTTTTTTTTTTCTTTTTAAATCAAACAGAAATGATTTGGGCTTCTTAGCCATTGTTTGTATAGGATGTTTGAACATGTTTCTCTTTTTTGTCAAACAACCATTAACCACACCATGACACAATCTAATGCCTCTAAATGCCCTTTTACAGTAGTCTAGCCGCGGCTATCATATTACGTGCACTGTCTTTCCCTATAGTGGTAGTTTTGTCTTCAATTGCCCAGTTTGGAACTGTTGTGCACATGCCTCTGCAAAGTGGCGCTCTTCTGTTTAAATGCACGTTAGTGTAAACGACTTTAACTTCCATTCGTCGGTGATTAGATGTGCAGTTACACCCAGGTAGTTAACGTTACTCACAGAAGTCCAGTGATCCCCTGTCAGCACCTGATGTTTCTTAGCAGCCAAGTCATTTTACTTTTTTTTCTTTTCAGCTTCATACAGCTCGTGGATTTTTGTGATTATTGTGTCTTCGCGGTGCTTTGATGCTCGAGTCCCCCGTTGCCACTCGCAAAACTTCGGTGAACCCCACGTCCTCAACAACATGAATCGGTTTACAGCTTTTTGCAATCCATTTAGCAACTGTGCTAGTCAACTTTGCACAGGCAGACTTAATGAGGGGCCTACGTTGTTCAGTGAGGGTGGTGTGGCGCATTCCACTTTAACTCCCCTCGCTGACCAACGCATGCATAGCGTTGAGGTGGTACTTAAGGCTGATATTGCTACGGTGAAACGATAACGTCTTCCCGCAGAGTGTGCATATCACTTTGGTTTTATTGAATGTTCCATCTTTTTTTTTTTTAAACACGAACTTCCCATTACAGCGGCGAGCCGGCAACTAATGCAGATTGGGCGGAATTGTGGGTATATTGGAAGCTCATTTTGCGCATGCGTTAAATGCGTTAAAAAAATTAACTAATTAATTCTGTAATTTAATCATAACGCGTTAACGCGTTATTTTTCACAGCTCTAATATAAACGTCATGTAACAGTGACTCACGACCAATGAGAAGCTCTCTTTGGGTAGTGGAACATAACATGACAGACAGGCTGAGTGAGAGCAGCAGAGTGTCCTTCTATCTCGTCCAAATCGCCCCGTCTTCATAGTCTCACCTGTAACATGTCTCTCCCATAGATTTGCACTGAATCATAGTCTCACCTGTAACATGTCTCTCCCATAGATTTGCACTGAATTTATTCTCAAACATACGGAACAATGCGTGTCCCGAATTAGTTTAATACGGAACACGTCCTTTAGTGTCCAATTACGGGATAATTGTGTATTTTACGGAATGGTTGGCAACCCTACTCAGACAGCCCTGAGATTTTCCAATTGAAGATATCTGTGTGATCTTATATGCAAGACATCAGGACAAAGTTTTATATTGACAGAATATCCACCTGTGTAACACCATTTGTCCTAGATTACCTAATCTCTGAATTCAGTTGGTGACATTGTATCCGTGGATTGTGACAAAATCTGCAGCAGATGAGTCTTCTTTCTAAAACTACCCACCTGGGCTCCTTTCCCATTGAAAGCAATGCTTCTTCTTTGACCTTAAAGCTCGTGTTACTCTATTCATAACCCACATGGAACTTGAATGGCTCCAAATTCACAGCTGGTCCTTTTAGATGATGCTACCCCCAAGAGGAAAGGAAACTACTCACGTGCAACAGCTAGGTTTCAATTCTTGTTGACAGATGAGCTAGACCATATTATTACCACAGGAACACCAAAACCAACCAACTTTAAGGAAGCTTTCACGCTTTTTAGCACGTTGTTCCCCTTCTGAAACAGCATCTTCAATTCTTTCAAGACTATCCCCCTATGTGTCTGTGTCTTCTAACATTTTATTCCTCAATTACCTCGAGTGATCGCGAAAATAAGTTATTTGATGACATTTGTTGGCCAGCGGATAGCATGTTAAGACCTTAACAGCTCATAATCTTTTGCCACGCGCATACGCACATGCGTCCATCTGAAGGCATACATAGTAATCATAGATTACTGAATGAAGAATCTCTGTGCCAAATGAGTTGTGTGATTGTCTGTATGCTTGAAGTGCTAACACATGGCAAAGACACACAAGAGATACTGAACCAATAGAAGTGAATTAATATACATATCAATGACTAAAACTGGCCCATAACTTTGTTCCTGTTTCACCTAGAAATGGGCAGGCAATGCCAGTGTCAATGGTTAAAGCTCTAGAGCGAAGACACGTGAATGATATTATGCTGTTGCTTTGTAACTGCTAAATAATAAATGCATAAAATCTGTTGCTGGGGGTTTGACTACATCAGAGGACACATACTCCTTGTGGGGGCCTGAGAGCTTTTTGGAGGTTTATCCTAGGTTGTGCTACATTTGTATGATCTTCAGTGAAAAGGGTCTAGCAGACCAAGGCAGTCCAGAGGGTCTCGACTGAAACGAAAATTGGCATGACACCACGGTACGGCACCCCCTTGCCCACCGTCTCCTTGCGCCATCCTCTGTGTGTGAGAAGATGAAGGGGGGTGTAGTCAGTGGCAGGTCAACAGAGAGTGTGGTCTGGAGAGGAGATGTCACAGACAAGGCCTAATTGTGTCTGTCAGTCCGTGTGCTGGGGTGCATGATGTCATTGCCGTAGGCAGGGTGGCTGGGTAGGGAGAGTAATGGGTTCAGACAGGACTGCAGTGTAGCATCCCAAACACCAGGGGGCAGCGTGGATGATATTCATTCTAATAGATAATTATATCCCTGGTCAGATTTGTTTATGGCTTTAATTCCTTGTCACATCAGGCCATCAGAGAATCCTTTTGTTGTGTGCTGTGTCTGTGATCTGTGACCTTATGCTGTGTCTGTCTGTCTGTCTGTCTGTCTGTCTGTCTGTCTGTCTGTCTGTCTGTCTGTCTGTCTGTCTGTCTGTGTGTGTGTGTGTGTGTGTGTGTGTGTGTGTATGCGTGCAGGTCTGTCTGTCTGTCTGTCTGTCTGTCTGTCTGTGTGTGTGTGTGTGTGTGTGTGTATGTGTGTGTGTGTGTGTGTATGCGTGCAGGTCTGTCTGTCTGTCTGTCTGTCTGTCTGTCTGTCTGTCTGTCTGTCTGTCTGTCTGTCTGTCTGTCTGTCTGTCTGTGTGTCTGTGTGTGTGTGTGTGTGTGTGTGTGTGTGTGCATGTATGTGTGTGTGTGTGTGTGTGTGTGTGTGTATGCGTGCAGGTCTGTCTGTCTGTCTGTCTGTCTGTCTGTCTGTGTGTGTGTGTGTGTGTGTGTGTGTGCATGTCTGTGTGTGTGTGTGTGTGTGTGTGTGTGTGTGTCTGTCTGTGTGTGTGTGTGCATGTCTGTGTGCATGCGTGCATGTGTATGTTCCATTGTATTAGCACCCAGTAAAATAGGCCTTTTCCTCTTCATTTTAAGTGTTATGCAATTTCCTTGTGTAACATTAAAAAAACCTCTGATGTCTGGATGGACAGAGTTCCACTCTGATGACAGAATTGGGAGTAAAGGCCCCAGGGAGAGGAGTGGTGAGTGAATGTATCTGAGCACTGTGGCGTAGGGGGGGGGGGGGGGATGTTTATCGCAGCAGAGCGGTTAGATGAACCACGGCCAAGTGATGCTGAAAGTGTCCGCAGGTGCACTCTGACTAGAGAGACAAGGAGAGTAGAGATCACAGAGAGATGTGGGAAGAGAAAGAAGAAAGAAGAAAAAGGAGATGTGGAAAGAGAAAGAAGAGAGTGGAGAGAGAATGGGTCTGTTATTTGTATGCTTTTTTTGTACTTTGGAAGTTCACTTCAACCTAGTGGCTTTGAGGCTTGTCATTTTGAATGACCTATAAAATAATCTGAGCATTGTCTCCACTGTCTAGAGTTATAACTGAGCGTCATTTCAAGATCATTTTATTATCCAACCCAAAACAAATACATGGCCCGCATTTGGCACATTAGATTAGATCGGATTCTCGAGCTTGTCTCCCCAGCCATGCTGTCTGGGTGTTGTGACATGTCCAGAGACCTTTAATCCGTGGCTAAGGTGTTTCTATTTCGAGGGAGGATGGATCAAACACTGTGGTCCCTGTCAGGCTGCTTCAAGGACTGGTGCAGGTCTGACCTCTACTGGCCAAAAATAGTATTACAAGTGCAGTGGAACAGGACCAGCTGCTAAACGACAGTTTAGCCTATGCGTAACATTTTTAACAGCTGTTGTGACTGTATGTGTGTGTGTGTTTGTACATTATATACAGGTGTGCCAAGCTTGTTGCGTCATACCCAAGAAGACATGAGGCTGTAATCACTGCCAAAGGTGCTTCAATTGTGTACTGAGTAATACTTATGTCAAGCTGATATTTCAGTTTTTCCTTTTTCATAAATTTGCAAACATTTCTAAAATCATGTTTTCACTTTGTCATTATGCTGTATTGAGTGTAGATTTACGAGGGAAAAATGAATTTAAACAATTTTAAGCAATGTGAAAAAATACTCTCTGAATACTCCCTGTTTTCCACAGTGTGTGTGTGCATATGTGTGTATTGCACGTGTGTACTCACCATATTTGCATGGGTTTGTGGTAATGATTTCCATCATGTGGATTTCCATCGTCTCCCCTGTAGGTGTGGAGTCTCAACCCAGACAGGAGCTGACCTTTCCTCAGGTGCAGCTGTGTCCCAGACAGCCCAGAGAGCTACAGGGGCTACCATCCTGAAGTGACCGTCTGCCAGCCCAGAACAAGAGGAACTCACCACACTCACGCTCACACTGACATGAACACTCTTGAATAAAAAAAAAAGAGGTTCATCTTGAGTTTAAAGGTTGATGCAAAGTGATGTGGGACGAGTTAGTCCTGCACAAGAAATACTAGGTCCTTTGCTTTTATCTTTGAAGAAAGGGGATAGTTCTACTGAGGTTCGACTACCACATGAGCAAGGACAGTGTCTTTCTTGTAAAAGTCATATGTTATTGATTATCAGTGCAGATACAAACAGCTGTTTCCTGTAGAGGCACAGCCAGACCCATATAATTAGTGACTCATATTGTGTCACATTTCAGAAATATGAATCAATGTAGTTGGTCCAAATATTGATTATAAGTCTTCTTTTACCCGCACTGGCAAGAGATACCAAAATACAAGGATTCCGGAATTTTCCAAGACAACACAGTTAAAAAAACAGACTAATCTAAGGCACAGATCTTGTTTTTTTTCTATTGCTAAAACACAATTTCTGAAACTAGGGCCGTCTTTGTCAAAACTCTATACACACAAACATGTACACAACATACTTTACATCTACAACTGATGAGGTGATAATCAGTGTTACGTGGGCCAAAAGGGGCATAGTGGTGTGGTGTCTGAGGTGTGGTGCTTGTTGTTAAAGCAGCAATACAGACTTCTGTTCCTAAACTAGTAAGCAAACTACCTAAAAGGCATGCAAAAAACCTTGCAAACACCACGAAAAGCCCAGGCAATACTGATAGAAGCTTGCCAACACACTAACTGCTGTCTTTTGGCAGTATAGCTGGCAATGTCATGCATGTGAAAGCTTTTCTTCCATTTTTGCCGGTTGTTCCAGCCCGGTACATGGAACTACATAGGGCATATCCTGGATCGCTAGTGGGGAATACAGAGGTGTTTATCTGTCCTTCACATGACCATATGCTATCAAAATGAATTTGAGGATGGTACCGAAACTAGTTGCCTTTAAAACCATACTTCAAAAAGTGTCAAATTGTTGCATAGTGTTACTTTAAACTGACGCCTTGCAATTCTTCAAAAATAGAATGTGGATGTTTAGGGTCCCCCATTAGATCCTCTGTAAAATCAGATAGAGGGGAGGGTTCTTTACCGGTCCTCATAAAATGCTCTGATGACAAACTGCTACAGTGTAGCGGCTCAAATTAGGCTGGACCCTCTGACCAGGCTCCTGGCGACTCAACTAATGGTTCATTTCATGGTCATTCAAAATGGCCTACATCTCATCTGTGACAGTTCTCTCGCTTCTACTGATCTGTCCTCTCGCCACTCCTCATCCTTCTCGTCCTCGTCGTCGTCGTCGTCGTCCTTCTCCGTCATCATCATCTTCCTCCTCTTCATCCAACTCTCAACTCTCCAAAATTGGGCTCCATTGCAGTGCACACTGAAGAGCAAAACCTGAATCCTATTTATAGTGTGATTTTTTAAGTGATCTAATTAGTGTACAAGTGTTCACATGTGTGTTCCGGGGTGCATGTAATTGATACACGAGTCTTTACACACACACACACACACACGCAGGTTTTAGTTTTTTGCATGATGTGTGTAATGTAGATAACCATGTTTAGGTATTTGCAAAAAAGTGTGTTTTAGAATTTCAAACTTACTGTGAAGCAGAGGATGTGCTTATAGTGTAGCATACCTGTTCAATTGACAGGCTACTTGAGTTAGCGGTTTCAATAATTATGCCACAAGTACAGTTTCTTTGTGTCTCAGCAGCTGCAGAAACTGTGATGAGCAGAGGGCTGTGGCATCTCTAACAGGCTAACTGATGAGCTCATGGCCCAATCATTCTGCCCCACCCCCTATGCCTATTCCTGCCCCAATTTCCCTGCACTCAGGGTGCAATGTACCAATGTCACCAACAGATGGCGATCTGTCTGTTTATTTGGCCTTGGCAAAGTGATATTCTTTTACAGTAAGGTCAAGATGTTTATTTTCTCTAATGGCTTTTCATATGGACATTCACCAGTAGTGACATGTACTGGTATGATGTTTTACATTTTTGTGTCATCACTAGCCATTGTATTCTATTTGATGACACCCGATTGCATGTCTGTTGTCTGGGCAAATCTCAATCATGATAGGAAGGTTTAAGTGGCATGTCCACTGACATACAGGATACGGTGGCATATATATTGTTTTACTAGCCGATCATGATTGTGACCGATCCTTACTTAGAGTTATAGGCCAAGGTGGTATGTCACATAGACCTGTAAGGCAGAGCCCGGTGATGTTTTTGGTGAAGACACATCATGTTATCAAGAGGGTTGTAATAGAACATTAAAGACGAGTACACCTGATAGGCATATAGAATTACCAATCAAAGAAAACCTTCATGTAATTGATTTAAAAAAAAAGCCTCTCTTAAGTTGCTATCCCATTGCTCTAAATGTGTCAACAACATTCAAATGTACCTCTTTCATACAACGAAAACCTTTTGTTTTTGACTTTGTGTGACTTCACGTGATGGAAAGCGCCCTTTTGTTTTGAGTCATTGCTGGCTGGTCTCCCAACGAGCACAGCATCCTTGTCATCGCCACCTGTTCCTCGACGCACAGGCGTGCTGTTCCACAGGCGTGCTGTGCTTGGAGACAGGCTCAGGTGCACTATGGGAGCCCAGCGTATGCTGACGCCTACTTAGTGGAGTAATGGATTCATCGTTGAAGTCCATCAATTCAGAACAGTTTAATGTAACAAAAAAAGTGTTTTTGTTTTCATCAAAGCATCGTTGTATGACATTAGTCTGACATGATGAGCCACCTTGGAGGCCTAACTAGGACACATCACTGACATCTCTGCAAGGAGTGTAGAGCGTATAGTCTAAGGGTAAGGAATTGAGAATAACAATTATTAAGAGTAACCTTTCAGAAATAGTGCATCTTAAGAATTATCAATAGATTTTTCTCTCTTAAAACTCTCTCTTAACAGTCTATACGGATCTGAGTTGAACCTTATGTCAGTTTATGTTGTTTTTTCTTCCACCCTCTTTACTCAGGTTAAAGTGTGATCTTTACAGTCTCTGTTCATAATGATCATGATATACTTATGGTTTTTACAGTCTCTGATAATAATGATCATGATATAGTTATGGTTTTTACAGCCTCTGATAATAATGATCATGTTATAGTGTGATCTTTACAGCCTCTGTTCATAATGATCATGTTATAGTGTGATTTTTACAGTCTCTGTTCATAATGATCATGATATAGTTATGGTTTTTACAGCCTCTGATAATAATGATCATGTTATAGTGTGATCTTTACAGCTTCTGATCATAAAGATCATGTTACAGTGACAATCCATAGTTGATTCTTGAAACTTCCAAAAAACCTCCACTGGCTCTTTCATAGCATACGGATGATTCCTGTCGGTCTGCTAAGCCTCAATAAAATCTGTAGTCGTTCAGGACTATATTGTGTATACTAAATGACAGAGAAGTGATAAACAATGTGCAATTAAAATGTTTGTGTTTTGTAAGTACATTTATAAAGATACACACACACTCACATACCCCCCCCCCAACACAGACAGACAGGCACGCACACACACACACACAGAAAGACAGACAGGCACGCACACACACACACACACCCACACACACCCACAGAAAGACAGACAGACAGGCACGCAGACACACACACACACACACACACACACACACACACACACACACACACACACACACACACACACACACACACACACACACACACACACTCAGACACCGAACAAGGGGCCAGAGACAGAGCGGACAAACCTGGTGTACATTTAAGAACATTTATTTTCGCATTCATTAATGGTTACATCTTAAGTGCAAATAGTTAAGAGTCCATGGCTAAGAAAAAAACAGTAAAGTAAAGAAAACAACCACACTGAGACAGAGTACAAAGTTGGACAGGTTCACCAAGCTGGCCATCACTCGCTAGAGCTTCCTCCCGTCTCTCTTTCTCGCAGTTTTGTTTTTTTAAAAGAAGTGGTCTTGATGACGGTACCCAAAAACATGAGTCGGTGTAATTCCTTAAAGAGTTATACAAAAGAACAAACGCTATACGAGTTAACCATTCCTAATCCGAACACTGCTATATATAGTCGCTTTTTTTTTTGTGCCAGACAACACAACAAAAGAAAAAAGAAAAAGGTCCAAGAGTCAAGCTGTTTATATGTTTACAGGTATATCGATAGAAGAGAAGCCCCACCCGTTGCCCCGGCAACAATAAGCTTTTTCAATTTTATGATTTACTTTGTTTTGTTTATATTTTTTTTGTTTGAAGAAGAAGAGACTATCACAGGAGAGCACTAAAGCTGGAGAGATCCTTCACGCACTACTAAGAAATGCCTTCAGCACAGCTGAGAAAGGAGCGGAAGATAAAAGGGAAAGGATGAAAAAGAAAAGAAAGTTTTTTTTTTGTTCAGACTCTTGACTTCATGCACTTAATAAAGCGACACAAAAAACACACCTAGTTCTTTTTTTAAATTCATTTTACATGGTTTAACATTGTTAATGTTTTTTTTTTTTAGTTTTTTTTTCTGACTAGATCTTAGTGCTTGACATGAGCGACAGAGAGCGCTGTTTTGACTCTATCGTTATGACGACGGACAGCAGGGGTGGGGACTTCTCCTTTACAGCGTGGCTTCAGCTTCTAAACACCACAGTGCACACAAAATAAGACTATGTTCCAGTGACCATGTGGTGTGTGGCATGTTTATATTTGCGTTTGCATGTATGTGAGCCTATGTACGTATGTATGCATGAGTTCACGTATGCATTTATGTGTGTGTGTGTGTGTGAGTTCATGAGTGTATGTGTGTATATCTGCATGTGTGTGAACGTGCGTTTATCTGTGTATGGGAGCCCTCCGATCATTCAGCCTTCCCTGGGATGGGGAGGGCAAGAGTGATTGGGGGCTTTGAGCCTTTCCTGTGGGCTTTAGGGGCCTACTCAGCCTTTCGCTTGGCCCCTGGGATCTTCTCCTGGATCCTGTGGATATAAATAAGGCGCTCCAGTAAATAAACCTGTGGTCATTAAGGTCAAATCAAACATGACGGAATAACAACGCTATGAACTAGGCTATGTTTTATTAAATAATGTTGTGTTAAGTCATGCTATGTTGTGTTTATGGAATTTGGCAGACACTTTTGTCCAAAGCGACTTGCAGAACTACGAACTAGGCTATAAACTATTTGCTTTCCATCTACGGGACGGGAGAATCAAACAGCATGGAATAACTATGCAATGACCTATGAACCAGGTTATCATATACTTACTTCCCAACTACAGAGTTGACCTGAGTCCTTATTAGGCCCATGTACTGGTCAATCTGTGCCTGGGGGAAAAGGAGAGAGAGAGAGAGACAGAGAGATGTTAGTGAAGAAGTGACTCACAGTGTGACCAGTCTTCATGATGCTGTACCAGTGCATGTTGCTGTGGCTCTTACCTGGTATTTCTCATACACCACAGGCATGGAGAACATGGACACCACAGCTGGAGGGAGAGAGGGAGAGAGGGAGAGAGAGAGAGAGAGAGAGAGAAAGAACAAGATAACATTAGAGACAGCAGTCCTATAGACAAATCCGGCGACTTGTTTGTGTGTTCCACCATCTTGTGGCACTAGTATTGCTGTGGTGGCAAGTTGCAGTGACTCAGTGACAGCAGCATGGGTAGTGTGATTGATGATGTTAGGCAGTGGCTCCCAGTTACTGATGAAGGTAGTGGTACCTGATTTGGATGGCGATCTTTACGATTATTGAAATTTTACATATTAGTTATTATTAGATAGAGTAATAGAGAAAAACTTGACCATTCGACACATTTCAATAGATGAAGTGTAATTTACAACTAATACTATAATATAGTCACTGTATGAGCTAGCTAGCTAGCTTTTCATAGGTAATCAAGATTATTGTTTTGTTATTGGTATTGAGAACAAAGTCTTTTCTGTAAGTATTCTTGATCCACTTCTGGCTAACATCTTGGTCCTCTGCACGCCCAGGGAATCCATGTAAAGTGTATGGTTTCAAACAGGGGCACTCTTCATGAAGTAAAGGCTTGTGTTTGTCGCATTGAGTTGTTTTGTTTGCCACAACTGTTGAGCTGCTGAGAATTACACAGGTGCTTCCCGATTTCCTCGACATCGTTGTCAAAAGTAACGTTACAAAGTAAAGGTAAAACTACAGCTTGCATTAACACGTGAGCATATTGTTTTTTTTTATGTTTTACGTTTATTGTATGTCTATTTTTATGTTAATCACTGTCCATATAATTTCTTTGTGCACGTAATTTCTTTGCTGTTAAGCACTTTGAGCTGCATTGCTTTGTATATAACATGCTATACAAATAAAGTTTATTATTATTATTATTATTATTGTTGTTGGGAGATGCCACCACAGTAATGGCGACTTGTTTACCTTCACTACTTCGGCGATTCGTCTCCCAAGCTGTCTGTGTTTGTTCTTCCATCAGCTCCTCTCATAAAAGGTAACATAAATCTCTAACTTTATGTTTTGTTTGTTTTTTTGTCTTTCCAAGAGGAGCTGGTGGATGTAAGCAACCTCAGCCGAAGAGTGACAAAACAACTTCATTCACTCATTATTTCCAGAGGCGCGAGGAGGACCGGGAGCACTTACCCATGATGAGCAGAGTGAGTCCATTGAAGAGGGCTCCCACGTAGGTCAGAAGCCACATCAGAACAGCAAACTGCATGATGCACAAAACAAACCATTAGCAGTCAGTGCTCCACAAAGCAGACACTTGAGAGAGACCACGTGTATTGAGCTGCACATGTTATGAGTGAACACGGGCAGTGTTTTGGTGAAAAGTGCACGGGATATGGGGCATTTCAAGTCAACAGCTGAGGTGATTTAGTAACAACATAGGTAATCCCAGTTTCAGCTGTTTTTTTTGTTTGTACAAATGTCAATAACAAAAACAACAGAGACGTTGCTCTTTTGCAGTACATTTCATTATAGAAGATAATTGTTAATCTGTGTTGTCTGGCATCGACTATAACTGGTTTTATACAGTATCTCTAGATTTAATCACCATAAATATCTTGAGTCTTCACTGATATGTTATGACCTGTCGGAGCCTTTTCATATAATCCCCGTGTTGCCTTATATGTTTAACATAATACTCTGATCAGCAATATGCGTACTGTATATTGACGTATTTCATACATTTTATAGGTTAAGTGGCAATGTGAATGAGCTTTGACCTACCTTTAGTGAGTCCACCAGGTCCTGTACCAGGAAGAGTCTGCGAAGCTCCTTCAGCATGCTGTTGAGGTAGGACTGCACATTCTCAGCGTACTTCTGCATCTGGTCCTGGGACAGGGAGATCTCCATATCCAGATATGCCCTGCACCAACACGGACAAATACCAGGAAGGAGTCAATATGGTAGATAGATAGAAAGACATTTCCAAGTATATCTTTGTTGGTGGTTGTTTTGTTCTTTTATTATGGTTACTGAAGGTTTTACATTAGAAAGGCCAGAGTTACATAATAACTACACATAGATACTGTAGATAGATAGATAGACAGATAAATAGACAGATAGGCAGATAGATAGATAGATACCTGAAAAAGAAAACTGTGAATCTTTTCATGGCACCACAACCTCTCATAAGCTCCTACATCTCAGCTTAATCAAAGATTAATGCACACACGCACGCAAGCACGCACACACACACACACACGCACGCAAGCACGCACACGCACACGCACACACACACACACACACACTCTCACACACACACACGCACACACACACGCACACGCACACACACACACACTCTCACACACACACACGCACACACACACACACGCACACACTCACTTGAAGGGGTGTCCCTCGTCTGTCTTCTGCACGGCCTGTAGCACGGACTTGTAGACCCTGAAGCTGATGGAGGCGGAGAGGGCGGCCAGGGCCAGGTAGGCCACCACGCTCACCACGCTGAACTGGGTCAGGCTGAAGAGCAGGAGCAGCACGCTGCCAAACAGCAGCCCTGACTGCTTCATGTCCCGCCAGTAAAGAAGCTCCATCGCTGCACAGAGACACACAGAGACGGAGAGGGAGATGGAGGCATTAGATGGGTGGATAGATAGATAGATAGAGACAGAGAGAGAGAGAGAAAGGGGGCATTTTGATAGTTAGATAGAAAGAGAGAGAGAGATATGTAGATAAGTAGATAGCGAAATAGATAGATAGATAGAATGGGGCATTTTAATAGATAGATAGATAGATAGACATTCTAATGAGACCTTGCTTATCAAGTTTCTTTCTTCTATTTGTTTAAGATTTTTCCAAACTGTTCCTCACATGTAGTGATGACATATTGATATTTGGGCCAGCCTCATGCACACTTGAGGAACAGCAGACAGACAGACAGACAGACAAACAGACAGGTAGATGGATTAAATAAACATTATAGAGTGTACTTTGAATTGCAGATGCACTTAAAACAAGGTCAGAGCTGCAGTAACATCTATACTCTCCAACTATCTAGATTCTTCTCTGACCGCTGTATTATGCAGTCACTTTTACAGGTTTTGTCACTCATTACACTTCCTCAGGATGCTCGCACAGAACGGATCATCCTCCGAAGGAGACCGTGGTGGTCATGGTAACAGCCAGGCACCGGCTGTGTGATCTGGCAGCTTTGGTGCCTGCTCCTCTGAGGTGTGGCGAGCTGTCGTGGAATGTCCCGGTGCCAATCTCCAAACCTACCAAACCACGCCCGCTAGCCTAAACCCACCAATAGACTTGCCCTAGACAATAGGATGACATCACTGTTTTTGTGGTAGCAGACGATATGTTCCAGTCAGCCATAATAAATGAGATTTAAATGAGCACTGCTTCTTATACACCAGGGCGTATCAAAATGAAAAGTAGATCTATAAAAAGAAAACTATAGATAGGCAACAGCAGGTACTACAGAATCCCCACAAATAATCCCATCCACCTTCAAACGGGTTATACTATTTCAAATCTTTGAAATCGTATAAATCTTCAAATCTTATAAAATCATAGTTCTTCTCATTCAGCACTTGCTAAGAGCATTACTGTTCCGCATTACATTACCAAAAAAATTATATATATAATATATAACGTGCTAATAAAAGGCTGATGTAAACAAGGCTGTCCAAGAACACAGTGCTGTGTCACCTGCTCCCCTTGCACATGCTCAGTAGGTGCCTCTTTGTTTTGCTCTTTTGAGGCGCGGCCGAGGCCACACATTATGCAATGGGGAAGAGTAGTGGGAGGAGGAGGAGGAGGAGGAGGAAGAGGAAGGAACCAAGGGAGCGCTGTTCTGTCAGCATCCAGCATTGGCATCCATTATTCATAGCGTTAGCGTCTGAGCTGATTTATGACAGCCAGGGTGCTAGCTTTGTATTTCTGGAGCAGAGATCTGCAGATGAACCTTACAGTACTTCCATGTAAACACACACACACACACAACAAACATGTGTGTTATAAAATCCTCTTCTCTCACTAGTGAATGCTACATAATGCGTCTGTGAAGAGAGAGAGGCAAGGTAAGGCGAAGCCAGCAGCACTTTTCCATCAAATGGTGCCTGGTCACCACGGAAACAGAGAGGAGGGTGCAGCAGCAGGGAGAGAGAGAGAGCCCTGATGCAGTTGCCATGGTGACCGGGCGCTCTAGTTTTTCTCTCCCTGGCTCTCACAAACTGACTGCCAGACGGAGTAACGAGGTGCTGACGAACTGGAGGCCGGGGGGAGGGGGAGGCTGCCCTGCCCTGCCTAGCCGAAGCTAATGCTCCCATGGAACTCGGTGGTATTAGCATCACTGCTTGTCATCGTCAACACATGACATGGAGGGGCAACACCACCTCTGAAGTCATGCCTAACAACTGCAGGAAGCAGAGAGATGTTGTTTATGTGTGTCTACTTCCCATGCCTAAAAAGCAGGGCTTAAAGGCTTAAGGTTCTCATGGGAAGGCAGGGATTGAAATGCAAAAGGTGAGGTTGAAGTGATCAAAACCAACAGAGCATTTTCAAAACCAACACCCTGCCCCCCCCCCCCCCCCCCCGCCACCTGAAAAAAAAAGAAAAGTAAAACAACATCACTTCACTTTCACTTTTATCAGCGCACCATCACAGTGTAGTTTAACAACATGCCAATGGGTCATAGTTACAAAAGCCTAGCACAGTTTCCAATGTCCTGATGATGAAAGGAGCCTGCCAGTGTGTACAACATGACAGCTGTCACTCTACACTATGTCCCTGTCAAGCCAAGCAGTCAGGCTTAGCTTCACAAGAGCTAAGAGAAAGAGAGAGCGAGAGATGGAGAGAGAGAGATGGAGAGAGAGATAGAGAGAGAGAGATGGAGAGAGAGAGATGGAGAGAGAGATGGAGAGATAGAGAGAGAGAGATGGAGAGAGAGAGAGATGGAGAGAGAGACAGAGAGAGAGATGGAGAGATAGAGAGAGAGAGATGGAGAGAGAGAGAGAGAGATGGAGAGAGAGAGAGAGAGAGATGGAGAGAGAGTTGGAGAGAGAGGGCAAGCTATGGGATAGGGAGAGTAACTGACAAACTAACGCAGTGACTGAATTCTGAACACACCAAATGTCTAGTTCAATCGGCAGCACTAAAGAAGGGCTGCTTTGAGGGAATATTTATATTTTGGAAAGGGGTTACTTTCATGGAAAGGGGTTACTTATTCCTTAATAATGTACAGGACATACCTAGTTTCTTTGCTGACATCAAGATGTACTGCACATATGTAATTGGACAAACTATCAGGTAGGCAAAAGTAACACACACACACATGCATGCACACACACATATGTACGCACGCGTGCATGCATGTCTTCGCAGATATGACAGAAATATATTAGCGGTACCAGTCCATTCTGTTCTTGGTGTGTTACCTGAGGTAACAGCAGCACTAAACTAGCTGCGAGATGTGTGACTTCAGTGACGTGTGACGGCTGGGGACAAAGCCACGCGGTGATGGACGGACATGATGACATGATGCCAGTCACGTCGCTTTGGTTCTGACTAATCTCTGGTCTCCCAGGGACACACAAAGAAAGAAGTATGACATCACAAGCAGTGAAGTCAGCGAATGGTCACTGGGGAAGGCTGGGATCTAACTAGCCAGCAAGAGTGCACGGGTGCGGATGAGCTCCCTGGTGCGTCACCGACACCCGGCTCAACCAATGGGAAGCCGACTACTCTTCAAGCTCTGAAACATTAGCGCGCAGAGAACGTGCCCCCGGTTGTGAAAGCCAACAGCTGCCTTTGGACTGAGATCAGATAGACACTAGGAATGCCATAATGCCTCTCACACCAATGTGTGTGAAAATAAAACACCAGCTCAAACCTCCCTAAGGACTACAATGTAATACATTGAGAAAGTGTATGTTCAGCCAACACCACACAGAGTACCTCAAAAGCTATATCTATATCCAGTACCTCAACAAAATACATACAGTACCTCAAAAGCTATATCTATATCCAGTACCTCAACAAGATACATCCAGTACCTCAAAAGCTATATCTATATCCAGTACCTCAAGAAGAGCTACATCCAGTACCTCAAGAGCTATCTACTGTATATCCAGTATCTCAACAAGTCATTCAGTACCTAGAAGCAACTGTATATCAATGGCACCAAGTGATATTTCAGTATTGTATGGTAGGCTAGCACAGAAGAGGTGTGTGGAAGAAGTGCTTTCTCCTCTAAATGGGTGAGCTATCTCCACCGCCATCCGAGGCGATGTGAAAGTGGCCCGAGGCGTGCTCGTCAACCGGTTTGAGGCACCCTCCCCACACCAATTCTGGGTTAGATGCTCCCAGCGGAGCTCTGCTTTTATCTCAATCATGCTGTAGTCACAGACCACTCCTCGATCGCCTCAAACACGGCAAACGATCTTGTGGAATGTCTTCAAAGTAAAAAAAAAAACCCGTTTGGGTGGCAGAGAGGTGGTGCTTGGTGGGGGGTGGCAAAGGGGTTACTTTCATGGAAAGGGGTTACTTATTCCTTAATAATGTACAGGACATACCTAGTTTCTTTGCTGACATCAAGATGTACTGCACATATGTAATTGGACAAACTATCAGGTAGGCAAAAGGGGGTCAGAGGCTTGGGACTGGGATGATGAATGATGGGATTGATGCCTCAGTACTGGGTCAGTGTTGTGGCGTGTAGTGATTGGGAGTTGCGATGCGGGCTGGGCTCGGGTGGCTTGATCCAGTTTCGATGCAATGAGAACAGCTTCTTCACTCTCCTCTCCCCCTCTCCTCTTGTATACTGTAGAAAGATGCCTACTTAATGATTCTGATAAAGCTAACTGCCAGATTAATAAAATTATATGAAAGAAGGATGTAACATATCAGAACCACATAATGCTTGTTTGCCTGGTTTCATGTTAAACAGTTTACCCTAATTCAACTAATTGGAGATTTTTTCTCATGTTGAATTGTGTTCAATACAGGTTGTCAAAATATGAGCAACACTAAAAACTGCAGTCTTCTTTGCCACTGAGGTAATTAGAAAATAACTAATATATTCAGTGGCATAAACCGTAAAAAAAGCAAGATTAAGATCCCACATGTTAAAGGACTTGAATATCAAACTCAGCTTATATTCTGGATTTCACAATCTTGCAGGTAGGGTACATTCTCTCGCACAATCAGTAGAGATAGAGCCAAGATGGCCGCTCCCTTTGGCCACCACACCACTCTGTTCCACTTGCCATGGCCAGAATCAGATAATGCTGACATCACAGTTGCACTGTGTCTTAGCGCTGAGGTGTGTCTCGCACTGGAACACACCTTCATAGTCACTGCTTCAAAGGCCTGAAAGAACTACAGCTGATGGATGTGTAGTGTAGGGTAGATGTCATCAGCCATGAAGTAAACCTTTTTCATTCAGCCTCGAGTTCTCCATCTTTTTGCCACCAACATTTTTCACAATTTCTCTGTTTTCTTATATCTTGGCATTGCACTGGTTCTAAAAAATGGTTGAAATTTTGCCTGGTGTTGTGATCATCACATCATCACACACAACACATCATCATCATAACCTGGCTGAACGACATAACGACAAGATAAACAAATCTTCATAGTAAATGTAAGAAGCGATTGTCAAACCAAGACCAAATATTCCTGCACACCAACTTGTGATCATCAGAGACATCGAAACGTCCTCTCCAACTTCTCAGATGAAAGTGCATGCCAATTGCCAGACTAACATAAACCACACACAAATTTCACATATGTGATATGTAAACAAAACGACTTGCTCCTCTAAGCCAGACATTTCACACAATAACAGTTTACTTCACAGAGTCTGACATATAGTGTTGGCAGCATGTAAAAAAAGAAGTGAATTCATTGACACATTCATTCATCCATCTTTCATCCTTCTTCAAATCAGTAAATCTGAATGGACACTAGTGACCATAGCAACTGCATCCTCCTGCTGGAACATTCTAGGACCCCATAGTGAGACACTGTGCCAACCGGACACAGGGAAAGGGAGAGAGAGATGGCTGCCTGCCTGCCTGCCATCCTACCAGCAGGTAGAACACACAGACACACAGCCCTTGTCTCTTGTACACTCATAAACACACCCATATAACACAGCAGCAGCACACTCAAACACACACTTCCACTTGCACACACACACACACACACACACCAAGCAGCCAGAACAAAAGACCTGCATAGGAGTAGCACATGCTGCCGGTAGAAGCAGCCCACACAGCTAAGCAGCTACATACAAGAGCAGCAGAGCATCGCCTGCTGGAGGTAGCCACGCCCCGCCACCACACAGCCCTTTTTTTCTCCCTCTCTCTCTCTCCCTCCATCTCTCCCTCACTTTTCTCTGCTTCAATCGCCATGGCAATAAACATGACAGCCAGCCAGACACAAAGAGGGAGAGGTGCTAAGGAGTGGCGGGCGCTAGCAAGCTAACCGAGCAATACTGACACACCTGGAGAGCGCATTTTTTTTTTTTTGCATTGTCATTGCATTTCTGTTGCAAATGTCCAGGCCCAGCTCTGCAGCATCTGAGGCTCGTTCAGGGGATGGAGGGATGGAGGAGGGAAGGAAGAGAGAAAGAATGAAAGAAAGGGGGATAAGGTAAGCGAGGCTAGAGGATCGAAAGGGTGTGTCTAGGACCTCAAAGAGCTGCCCCTCGATGGCCTGGTAATCTGTCTGTCACGGCCGTAGTGTTGACGACATCGGGCAGCATGCACAAAAAGTCAGAAGACGCACACGCACACAGAGACGTAACACATACATCCACAGCCACTCACACACAGAAAAAACATATCCGCATGCACAAACACGCAAAAACAGCCCTGTGCTTCTGTATGCAACCCACATCCTACCCCTACACTCTACATGCACCTAATCAGCCTCCCCCTATAACAACACCATCACAGATACACACAGACACATACACACACACACAGAGATACACACACACACACACACACACACACACACACAGACGTTTCTCTTGCCTTTCTTTGTCTCTTTCTACCCATACCAGCAGGGCCCTGACACATGTGTATTCATCCAATACCCCCACCCCCCAAATCTCTCTCCCTCCCCATCCCTTTATGGTCTTCCCACCCTACGACCCCCTCCACCTAACAACCCTCCCGACATGCGTAGCAACCACACACCCACGGTACCCTGGCACTTCCAGTTGCTCCAGAAACCCTCCATCTTGGTGGAGTCCGCTGCGGCCGTGGTGCTGCTGCTCATGCTGTGGACGCGGACCGAAGAACGCGGGGTGGCAGAGAAGGAGGAGAGAGATAAAAAAACCAGTGCGAGTAAGAGAGAGAGACGCACGCAGGAAGAGGAGGAGGAGGAAGAACAGGA